>NW_021287654.1:0-909 GCF_002162155.2 Triticum dicoccoides
TTTGAATTGATTATTGCTAATCTTTTGCTACCATATATAGCCAACCCAGCTCCACATATTTCTACACCATGTATACGTACGCTCCCCTGGCAATCGCTTTACTCAATATTCGGAGTTACTTGACACCGCTGGTTGCCGATCACCGCCTGCTGCATGGTAAGAACTTGTAAGACATTGATATTTGCTTTACTGTGAGCGTTTTACCACCACATCCTAGTAGTTATAGGAACATTATTTTTGGGTTTTGTTTCTTGTTCTACTAATCATGACAGGATCCAGAGTCAATTCATGGGCTTTGTCGATCGCGGGAGACGTGCCACCACCTTTGCAAATACCACAACCATCACGAGAGGTGCACAAACATCCAAATGCACATGATCAGGTTAATGTATCTATACCACCATTTAATGGCCGTTTTAAACCTGCTTTATGTATTGAATGGGAGTTCGACATAAAAAATATATTTGCTTCCCACAATTTTGATGAACATAAAAAGGTTAAGGTTGCGGTTGGTTCTTTCACTGGTTATGCTTTGGTTTGGTGGAGTGAATATTGTCGGTTACACCCTGATTATATACCTACTACTTGGGATGATTTGAAACTTGCCATGCGACATACTTTCGTCCCTGCTTATTATACTCGTGACATGATTAAGAAGTTGCAACACTTAAAACAAGGTAGTGAAACTGTAACAAAATATTATGATGATTTACAAACTACCTTGTTGCATTCCTCTTTAGAAGAAAGTGAAGATGATTTTATGGATAGATTTTGGGGAGGATTAAACCGTGATATTCAAGAGATACTAATTCATGAAGAGTGTTATCCTATGGACCATTTGTTTCATCTTGCTTGCAAAGCTGAACAGGAAATAAAACGACGTGTTGGCCACGAGGAGAACAAGCGCAC
>NW_021287655.1:0-1333 GCF_002162155.2 Triticum dicoccoides
CGGATAAGAAGGATGGCAAGGTGAACAAAGGTATATGTGATATACATGTTATTGATGTGTACCTTACTAGAGCTCGCAGTAGCACCTGGGTATTTGATACTGGTTCTGTTGCTAATATTTGCAACTCGAAACAGGGACTACGGAATAAGCGGGCACTGGCAAAGGACGAGGTGACGATGCGCGTGGGAAATGGTTCCAAAGTTGATGTGATCGCGGTCGGCACGCTACCTCTACATCTACCTTCGGGATTAATATTAGACCTAAATAATTGTTATTTGGTGCCAGCGTTGAGCATGAACATTATATCTGGATCTTGTTTAATGCGAGGCGGTTATTCATTTAAATCAGAGAATAATGGTTGTTCTATTTATATGAGTAATATCTTTTATGGTCATGCACCCTTGAAGAGTGGTCTATTCTTATTGAATCTCGATAGTAGTAATACACATATTCATAATGTTGAAGCCAAAAGATGCAGAGTTGATAATCAAAGTGCAACTTATTTGTGGCACTGTCGTTTAGGTCATATCGGTATAAAGCGCATGAAGAAACTCCATACTGATGGACTTTTGGAACCACTTGATTATGAATCACTTGGTACTTGCGAACCGTGCCTCATGGGCAAGATGACTAAAACACCGTTCTCCGGTACTATGGAGAGAGCAACAGATTTGTTGGAAATCATACATACCGATGTATGTGGCCCGATGAATATTGAGGCTCGTGGCGGATATCGTTATTTTCTCACCTTCACAGATGATTTAAGCAGATATGGGTATATCTACTTAATGAAACATAAGTCTGAAACATTTGAAAAGTTCAAAGAATTTCAGAGTGAAGTTGAAAATCATCGTAACAAGAAAATAAAGTTTCTACGATCTGATCGCGGAGGAGAATATTTGAGTTACGAGTTTGGTGTACATTTGAAAAACTGTGGAATAGTTTCGCAACTCACGCCACCCGGAACACCACAGCGTAATGGTGTGTCCGAACGTCGTAATCGTACTTTACTAGATATGGTGCGATCTATGATGTCTCTTACTGATTTACCGCTATCATTTTGGGGATATGCTTTAGAGACGGCCGCATTCACGTTAAATAGGGCACCATCAAAATCCGTTGAGACGACGCCTTATGAACTGTGGTTTGGCAAGAAACCAAAGTTGTCGTTTCTTAAAGTTTGGGGCTGCGATGCTTATGTGAAAAAGCTTCAACCTGATAAGCTCGAACCCAAATCGGAGAAATGTGTCTTCATAGGATACCCAAAGGAGACTATTGGGTACACCTTCTATCACAGATCCGAAGGCAAGACATTCGTTGCTAAGAATGGATC
>NW_021287656.1:0-948 GCF_002162155.2 Triticum dicoccoides
TCGGCTTGTGATCCTGGCATGGTTAGCAGCAATAGAAACACACAAGAATATGATCCTACAGACTACGAACAAGTGGTGGTGGTGGGTGTCACAAATCCGTCAAGCAAATCTCAAATTCTTACCAGTTCTTACCCAGCAGCAGGCGGTGATCGGCAACCGTTGTAGTCAAAAACTCTCAAAGCTTGGATAGAGCGATTACCAGGGAGAGTCAAACGCACGACGTAGATGTATGTGGAGCTGGGAAGGCTTATAATATGGTAGCAAAAAGGGTCAGCAATAATCAATTCAGAGATGCAAAGTTGAATAAACGCTCAACGACGGTACTGTGCTGGTCCTAGGCTAGACTGTGCTAGAGACGCGAGCCTAGAACACTAACAAAATCACGGCGCGGCACGTAAACAAGGGAAAAGCACACTCTGGAATTTTTTTTTTCGCTCTTTTTTTTTGCGCTCTTTTTTTTTGCGCTGCTTTTTTTTTCTTTTTCTGCGAAAAATCACTATAATGGCGAGTGTCTCAAAACTCTTCTTAGCTCAAACTGACAGGATGGGCACGAAATTTTTTCGACCAATTTTTTTTTTTGACTGCCCGGACCCAAAAACTGGAAACGGGTCAAAAAAAACTTCCTATAATGGCACCTGTCTCAAAACACTCAGAAACACCTAAAAATAGGATAGCCAGAAATTTTTTCGAAAAATGCGTTTTCGAAAAATTTTGGGCCTAAACGGAGCGTGGCTACCCGACTCTTTTTTTTTTCGAAACCTACTCCGGCAAGGAAACACGAATCGGAATCTAGATGGATCCCGAAAACAAACCTAATAAGCAAAGAACTCGGATTGGTGGTGGATATATGGTGGTGGTATATGGCAGCGGTGGTGGTAGCGGTGGTAGTATATGGATATGGATCGGTGGTGGTATATGGACACGGATTGGTGGTGGTATATGGATACG
>NW_021287657.1:0-1622 GCF_002162155.2 Triticum dicoccoides
AGTCCAAGAAACGGGCCAGAATCGGCCAAAACTGCGAGTGTTGATGACCGACACGTAAATGCACCCTGCGGTTCGTTAACCGTGGAAATCACTCCGGGGCCCCAAAACAGTGAGTAATAGTCCATGAAACAGGCCAGAATCAGCCAAAACTGTGGGTGTTGATGACTAACACGTAAGTGCGCCTTGGGGTTCAACAACTATGGAAATCACTTCAGGCCCAGAAAACGGTGACTAAAAGTCCACAAAACGCGTTAGAATTGGCCAAAACTGTGAGTGTTCATAACCGACACGTAAGCGCACCCGGGGGTTCGTTAAACGTGGGAATCATTCCGGGGCCCCAAAACAGTGAGTAATTCTCCACGAAACGGGCCAGAATTGGCCAAAACTACTAGTATTGATGACCGACATGTAAACGAACCCCGGGGATCATTAATCGTGTAAATCACACCGGGGCCCCAAAACAGTGAGTGTTGATGACCGACACCTAAACGCACCTTGGGGTTCAACAACTATGGAAATCGCTTCGGGAGCCCTAAATGATGAATAATAGCCCACGAATCGCGTCAGAATTGGCCAAAACTGTGAGTGTTGACGACAGACATGCAAACGCACTCCGGGGATTGTCAATCGTGGAAATCTCTCTGGGACGCCCAAACGGTGAGTAATAGTGCATGAAACGGACGAGAATTGGCCAAAATTGTGAGTGTTTATGACCGACACTTAAACGCACCGTGGAGTTCGTCAATCGTGGAAATCACTCCGGGACCCCAAAACTAAGTAATAATGCAAGAAATGGGCCAAAATCGTCCCAAAATGCGCTTGTTGACGATCGACACGTAAGCGCACCATGGGGTCAAACAACCGTGAAAATCACTTTGGGGCCCCAAAACGGTGAGTAATAGTCCATGAAACGGGCCAGAATCGGCCAAAACTGCGAGTGTTGATGACCGACACGTAAACGGACCTTAGGGTTAAACCACTATGGAGTCGCTTCGGGACCCCTAAATGATGAGTAATAGTCCACGAATCGCGTCAGAATTGGCCAAAACTGTGACTGTTGACGACAAAAACGCAAACGCACCCAGGGATTGTAAATAATGGAAATCGCTCTGGGACGCGAAAACGGTGAGTAATTGTACACAAAACAGACAGAAATTGGCCAAAATTCTGAGTGTCATTGACCGACACGTAAACGCACCACGGGGTTCCTAAATCATGGAAATCACGCTTGGACCAAAAAACAGAGTAATAGTCCAGGAAACGGGCCAGAATCGGCGAAAAGTGCGAGTGTTGATGACCGACACGTAAATGCACCCTGCGGTTCGTTAACCGTGGAAATCACTTCGGGGCCCCAAAACAGTGAGTAATAGTCCATGAAACAGGCCAGAATCAGCCAAAACTGTGGGTGTTGATGACTAACACGTAAGTGCGCCTTGGGGTTCATCAACTATGGAAATCACTTCAGGCCCAGAAAACGGTGACTAAAAGTCCACAAAACGCGTTAGAATTGGCCAAAACTGTGAGTGTTCATAACCGACACGTAAGCGCACCCGGGGGTTCGTTAATCGTGGAAATCATTCCGGGGCCCCAAAACAGTGAGTAATTGTCCACGAAACGGGCCA
>NW_021287658.1:0-3027 GCF_002162155.2 Triticum dicoccoides
CCCCCTGCCGCAATTCTCACCGACGCCCGCAACCCCTCCCTCTTGGCTCCAGGCTCCAGCGACAACTAGCACGCCAGGCCACCGCGGCGTGCCCCAAAGCGGATGAGTATACCTCTGTCGTGAGTTGCGTGGTTGCCAGTCGGATCACATGGGTTGCGGCACAGGAGGTGGACCAATAGCTCGCCAGAGGGGTTTTCTCATGCCAGCACAAAATCAAAAAATGGAGGCGAACTAGAGTGCAAACACCAACAATAGTTGGACAAAAGATAACCCCGGCTCAAGAGAGTGCCTCAAGAACAAAATACTAATTTCTTCCTCGACACTCCCGCCGCCCGAGGCGACCGACACTGCACCGCCAGTAAAAGTCGTGCCGACCCGTTTGGCGAGAGGAGACGTGGATAACATGACCTCGAGAGGCTTCATGGCACAACCAACGAGGTTGTCGAACCCGCCGCCACCATTCATGCCGGTGGCGGCTTGCAGGCGCGTGGAGAGAGAAAGGGGAGAATGGAGGATTCTTATGCGAGAAGGAAGGGAGGGCCCCACGTGCGTGGTAACATTATACAGCAAAGTGTATATGCATGCATGCATGCACTCGTGTCAAATGAATCTAGTCACATTAGACAGCCATGCAAAGCGAATCTGGACGCTTACAGCAAACAACTATGATGGTGTGAATAATTACCCACTGCGGTAGACATCAAGACATTGTTTTTGGCGAACCAACCTGTGGTTGGATGGTTAGAGGGACTGTGGTATCCCCAGCCCACCAGGGTTCAAATCCTAGTGCTCATATTTATTCCTGAATTTATTTCAGGATTTCCGGCGATGCGCATTCAGTGGGAGGAGACGTTCCCGTCGACGACGAGGTGCCTACGGTGACTTCGTAAATTTTAAGATGATATGCCGGCTCAGACTTTCGGAGGTGCTCATAGGGGTAGGGTGTGCGTGTGTGCGTTCATAGGGATGAGTGTATGCGCGTGTATATGAGCGCTTGTGTCTGTACTGATGTTCAAAAAAAGACATTGTTTTTGGGATCTCGGACCTCTCTCTAAGGTGAAAACACAAAATCCTTGATCGGGCGACGACAACGCTTGCGCATTGTTTCCTTTTTGGAGGTGCCGCTTTTGGAGAACCTCTTATGTAGTCCGGATGTTGTCTTTGGTGGTGGTTAGGGTGTTGTTGATGTGAGTGTTTCATCACTGCCACGGGGTCTTTGTTTTTATATTTCTCTCTTTTTCATTTTTGTTCTTGGTTGTGTGCATCTTTGATGTCTTTCGATGTTTTGTTGGTGCGGAGGCTAGATGTAATTGGTATCTCTTTCATCAAAATAAGAAAATGGCATGTTTGTCTGAATGCATTATGTTCTTTATACTTCATCTTCTAACGACTTCCATTCTCCTCCTCGTATGATTTCTTACAATCTTCATACACATCAATTCTAAATTTGGGCATTTTGAATTTGTAGGGCTACTAGCCTTGGCTACTGAAGGACCAAAGAAGGAAAAGAGCACATTGAGACAATTATAAATTAAGCTGATTTGATTGAGTTTTTCTTACTTGGCCAGATATGTTCTAGATATATTATTTCAACTACCCAAACAGGATTTCCAAAACTACACCTAGAAATTGTACAATGTGTGATCCATTATTTTATGTGCCATATGGACTAGTGTGGTGAAGTGTGGTGACTCGTACTCCCTCCATTCCACAATGTACTGCGCCCGCATTTTCCGAGATCTAACTTTGACCGTATATTTAACCAACGAGACCAACTACGGCGTGATAAAAAATTATACCACTGAATTCGTTTCGAAATACAAATTCAGTGGTATAATTTTTGCTCCCACCGCAATCGGTCTCGTCAGTTAAATTTACGGTCAAATTTAGATCTTGGGATGCGTGAGCGTACTACATTGTGGAACGAAAGGAGTATATTTGAGCGAGTTGACATATCAAATCAACAACACATGTGTGACTATCCTGCTTATAAAACTATTCCGGTGCCTTCACGTATATGTATAAAAAATTAAATAATAATTAAAATATGTATTTCATAGTTTATTGTCCCCCTCTCGGCAGGCAACTCTTGGTCTCCCGCCTCTCAACGATAGTGTTGTGTGCGGTCCGGGGACTGGAAGATGTGGACAACATGGTTGTTGGTCATCGAGTATCGACGAGTCCACGACTAGAAAGTCGTGATGCATGAATCTTGACGACGGACAAATGAGATGGCGTGAGCGCACGAGAGATCCACACGCGATTGTAATTGAGGCACGCAGTTTTGTTTTATAACATGTGTTATTCACATGTGGTGTCTCACAAGTGCGTGCGATTGGGTGGGTGGGGGCCTTAAAAGGCCCGATATTTACGTGGGACCATCCCAACCGCCTCAACCTTTGTTCTGGTCGCCAATGGACAAGGGAATGAGGAAACACGCGTGGGTTACGTTTATTGAGTCAGTTTTGCATGAAGGGGGCGAGTGGTTTGGAGCCGAATCGAGGCGACAACACCTGCCACTAACTTCCACCATATTCTCCCGCCGATTTCTCCCACGCAATTTGTTCACTCCTCTCATATTTTACCGCCCAATATGCCCCATCGTAGTTAGTTACACGTGAACGACCATTTTAGTGTCGGGCATCTTGTTGGGACATCCGTAACCTACTTTCATGAGAAGATGTTTGCACTCCCACCCATGACACTACCATGATGGCATTGCCTCTTTCCACGACCACTTCTCCCACCCTTTTCGGTGATTTCTCTCGCCTCATATCTCCTGCCTCTTTTATCGCGCTATGACGATTCCTCCTGCTCAATATCCCCCACCATATTTTCCAACTCATTTCTCTTCCCAATATATCTCACCTTGAACTTTTTTCACTCATTACTCCGCCATGTGTTTTCCATCCTATCCAAGGATATAACTTTGGTAAACCTTTAACTTCAGTTGCAAAACTCACCATGTGGTAATAATATTTGATTGTTGTTGTTTGTGAAAAGATATAAAAACAAATACTGAAATAA
>NW_021287659.1:0-1298 GCF_002162155.2 Triticum dicoccoides
GGATCAAGTCACTCCCAAACCTCGTAGGATGACAAGGATGCGTACTACTTCAGAGTGGTACATAATCCTGTCTTGAAGGTCATGTTGCTAGACAACAATGAACCTACGAGCTATGGAGAAGCGATGGTGGGCCCGGATTCCGATAAATGGCTTGAGGCCATAAAATCCGAGAGAGGATCCATGTATGAAAACAAAGTGTAGACTTTGGCAGAACGGCTCGATGGTCGTAAGGCTAATGAGTACAGATGGATTTCAAAAGGAAGACGGACAATGATGGTAAATGTCACCATTAAGAAAGCTCGACTTGTCGTTAAGATGTTTTCCGACAAGTTCAAGGAGTTGACTACGATGAGATTTTCTCACTCGTAGCGATGCTAAGAGTCTGTTGGAATTATATTAGCAATTACTGCATTATTTATGAAATCTTGCAGATAGGATGTCAAAACATTGTTTCCTCGACGATTTTAATGAGGCAAGGTTGTATGTGATACAACCGGAAGGTTTTGTCAATCCCGAAAGATGCTAATAAGTATGCAAAGCTCCAGCAATCCTTCTAAGGACTGGAGTGAGCATCTCGGAGTTGGAATGTATGCTTTGATGATGATCAAAAATTTTGGGTTTGTACAAAGTTTATGAGAAACTTTTATTTCCAAAGAAGTGAGTGGGAGCACTATAGAATTTCTGATGAGTATATGTTGTTGACATATTGTTGATCAGAAATGACGTAGAATTTCTGGAAAGCATATAGGGTTATTTTGAAAGTGTTTTTCAATGGAAAGCCTGGATTAAGCTACTTGAACATTGAGCATCAAGATCTATAAGGATAGATCAAAATGATTAATAATACTTTCAAATGAGAACATACCTTGACATGATCTTGAAGGTGTTCAAGATGGACCAGTCAAAGAAGGAGTTCTTGCCTGAGTTGTAAGGTACGAAGTTAAGACTTAAAGCTCGACCACGGCAGAATAGAGAGAAAGGACGAAGGTCGTCCCCTATGCTTAAGACGTAGGCTCTTCAGTATGCTATGCTGTGTACCGCACTTGAAGTGTGCCTTGCCATGAGTCAGTCAAGGGGTACAAGAGTGATCCAAGAATGGCTCACAGGACAGCGGTCAAAGTTATCCTTAGTAACTAGTGGACTAAGGAATTTTCTCGATTATGGAGGTGGTAAAAGAGTTCGTCGTAAAGGTTACGACGATGCAAGCTTGACACCTATCCGGATAGCTCTGAGTAGAGAGACCGGATACATATAATGGAGCAATAATTTAGAATAGCTCCAAGTAGAACAGTTGTTTG
>NW_021287660.1:0-1134 GCF_002162155.2 Triticum dicoccoides
CAGTTGGTGCCACCAACCGGGACCAAAGGCCGCCGCTTCCCGCCCTTTGGGCTGCTGAAAATAGGCCTTTGGTCCCGGTTGGTGGCACCAACCGGGACTAAAGGGGGCATTGTTCCCGGTTAGTTTCACGAATCGGGACCAATGCTCTTGCTATATATACAGCACTTAGGAAAATTTGACGAACACATCGCTAGTTGCCATCGACGCCACTAGGCTGCCCAGATCGACGCCGTCCGCTGCCCCGACGCCGCACGCCGGCCAGACACTGTCCGCGCGTCGCCCCGACGCCGTCCGTGCGCCCCCGTCGTCGCCCCTGCCCCGTCGCCGCCAGGCGCTGCCCCGACGCCGCCGGCCGCCGCCGCCGACAACGCCCGCCCGCGCCTGTCGTCGCCGTCATCGTCGCCGTCGTCGCCGGCCATGCCCCTGACCCGGCCCGTCGTGGTCGTCGCCGACGCCCTCGCCGCCGCCGCCGCCGTCGGCCTCGCCGGCCACGCCCCTGCCCCGGCCCGCCTTGGTCGTTGCCGACGCCCTCGCCGGCAGCCCCCGTTGTGAGCCGCCGCCGTCGAGGCTCTCTATTCAGTGCTTTTTTTTCATACATACATGTGTATTTATTTGTTCATTGCATTTTTTCATATATATAATTAATGTATATATGTATGTGGTAGCTATATGATGAATGGATGTGGCTATGTATGTATGAATATAATGTTCATAGCATTTTTTTGTTTATATATGTTTTTTCATATATGTATTAATTTTTTATTTAGGTTGTTAGTAGATATCGATTTTAGGTTAGTGCATTTTAATTAGGTTAGTGTAGAGGAAAAAGTAAAATAAGGAAAAGGAAAAAAAGAGGAAGAAGGAAGAAAAGAGGAAGAAGGAAGAAGGAAGAAGAAGAAGAAAAAGAATGAGAGGGAAAAGGAAAATAAGAAGAGGAAGAAAAGGAGAAGAAGAGGAGAGGAAAAGAAGAGGAGAAATAAATAAGAAGAAGGAAAAAGAAGAAAAAGAAGAGGAGAAGAAGAAAGGAATAGAGGAGAAGAAGAAAAAATCAAAAAAAATTCTATTTTTTCTTCTTGTCCTCTATTCCTTTCTTCTTCTTCTTCCTTCTTCCTTCTTCCTGTTTTCTTCCTTTTC
>NW_021287661.1:0-876 GCF_002162155.2 Triticum dicoccoides
ATGACCGACACGTAAACACATCCCAGGGTTCATTAATTGTGGAAATCACTCTAGGACCCCAAAACAATGAGTAATAGTCCCTGAAACGGACCAGAATCGGCCAGAATTGCGATTTTCGATGACCGACACGTAATCGCACCCCAGGGTTCGTTAATCGTGGAAATCACTCCGGGACCCAGAACAGTGAGTTATAGTCCATGAAACGGCCAGAATCGGCCAAAACTGTGAGTGTTGATGACCGACACGTAAACGTACCCCAGGGTTCGTTAATCGTCGTAATCACTCCGGGACCCCAAAACAGTGAGTAATAATCCATGAAACGGGCCATAATCGGCCAAAACTGTGAGTGTTAATGACCAACACATCATTGCACCTTGGGTTTAACAACTATGGAAATCGCTTCGGGACCCCAAAATGGTGAGTAATAGTCCATGAAACGGGCCAGAATCGGCCAAAACTGTGAGTGTTTATGACCGACATGTAAACACATCCCAGGGTTCGTTAATCATGGACATCACTCTGGGACCCCAAAATAGTGAGTAATAGTCCATGAAACGGGCCAGAATCGGCCAAAATTGTGATTCTTGATGACCGACACGTAAACGCACCCCAGCGTTCGTTAATCATGGAAATCACTCGGGGACCCCAAAACAGTGAGTAATAGTCCCTGAAACGGGCCAGAATCGGCCAAAATTGCGATTGTTGATGACCGACACATCAGCGCACCTTGGGGTTTAATAACTATGGAAATCGCTTCGGGACCCCAAAACGTTGAGTAATAGTCCACGAAACGGGCCAGAATTGGCCAAAACTACGAGTGTTTATGACCGACACGTAAACACATCCCAGGGTTCATTAATTGTGGAAATCACTCTA
>NW_021287662.1:0-1692 GCF_002162155.2 Triticum dicoccoides
TGTCGCATGTTTTATAATTAAAGCACCATTCTTCTATACAAGGCATGCAAGGGGAAGACAACTATGTTAGAATCTGAAGGGTTACAAACAAGGCCTTTGCAAAAGATCCAAACGCTAGGAGATAATAAACCAACTCCAGTTTTTATAGATACTGCTCCAGCACAGAGAAACCCAACTCCTACTGATAATAAGCAGATTCCAGTGGCCAAAGAACTAGTCCGCTCCAGTCGAGCAAAAATATGTCAACTCAATTCTAAGAAGCGTGTGCGTATCCTTGCATCATGAAATTTTATAGCATGCTGATCATATTTTCTACATGTTTCTTACCCATCTCTCTTTTAGAAAATAAGCTTAACAGATAGAAGAATTTCTGCAATGGTATCGTTTGTGAGGAAAGATTCTTGCAGGAATTCTCTGTGCTCCAATGTAGATGTGAGTACCTGTTGTATATCACTATATTTTTACATCAGCATGTATTTTGTTAATCGGCGTGAATCCAACCTTTATCTGATCTAAATTTAGTTGTAGCAAAATGTATGATTAAAGGCCACAATGTTGATTTTTGTAAGGAAAACTGCCTGGTAGTTTTGCATCCTGAGCTGGATGAGTGTACTATCTCATATCAGTGGGTTTGAATACTTTGGTTCTGCAGTGGGTTTTTCAGTGTTTTTTTACTGTGTTGTCCTATTGTATCCCTAGATCTTATATCATACTCCCTCCGTCCGGATTAAATGTCACATAAATGGATAAAACTAGATGTATCTAGAACTGAAATACGCCTAGACCCGTCCATTTATTTTCGGATGGAGGGAATACATGTCAATATGTCATGCCTTTTTATTCTTCAGTACCTATTCCATCTCTGCTGTAGCATGTTTTATAACTGAATCACCATTCTTCTATATAAGGCATGCAAGGGGAAGACGGCTCTGTTAGAATCTGAAGGGTTACAAACCAGGTCTTTGCAAAAGATCCAAATGCCAGGAGATAATAAACCAACTCCATTTTTCATAGATACTGCTCCAGCACAGAGAAACCCAACTCCCACTGATAATAAGCAGATTCCAGTGGCCAAAGAACTAGTCCGCTCCAGTCCAGCAAAAGAATGTCAACTCCATTCTAAGAAGCGTGTGTGTATCCTTGCATCATGAATTTTTATAGCATTCTGATCATATTTTCTACATGTTTCTTACCCATCTCTCTTTTAGAAAATAAGGTTAAACGATAGAAGACTTCCTCCATTGGGATCGTATTCGAGGAAAATATCTTGCGAGAATTCTCTGTGCTCCAATGCTGATGTAAGTACCTGTTGTATATCACTATATTTTTACATCAACATGTATTTTGTTAATCGGCGTGAATCTAACCTTTATCTGATATTAAATTAGTTGTAGCAAAATGTTAAAGGCGCCAATGTTGATTTTTGTAAGGAAAACTGCCTGGTAGTTTTGCATACTAAGCTGCATGAATGTACTATCTCATATCATACACATTACTGAATTGTAGTGCTTCTCTGGTTGCCCATTCATTCATTGTGTCAATGTTGCTTTCGTACTACCTTACCTAGCTAATGATAGCTGTGCCATATTGTGTTAATTTTGTGTAGGCTACTTGCCCAAACGTTCGTTGTGTCAATGTTGCTTTCCTATTATCTGACTTGGCCAATGATAGCAATGCTAGTGTGTTAATTTT
>NW_021287663.1:0-1675 GCF_002162155.2 Triticum dicoccoides
GGTGGCTCTCCAGGTTCGGCATTGCTTTGAAGCAACACCACTAATTTGTTTGGCTAGAGCACACTTTCTTGTCAAGAAACCGAATGAACTCCACCTTAAATCATATATTTGGCAGATCTTGTGAAAAATCAAAATCTAACTGGGTAACCATTAATATAACAGAGAGCCTGCACTAAAAGAGGGCCGGGGGAAGCGGAAAGCGTTACAACATTCCACCTTCAGAAGGGTTACAGATGAGCGGCCTTTGCCCGTTTCCAAACTTGCGAATCCGCGAAATCACCCCGCTGCGTGCCGCCTATAGTATCAGGTTGAAAAAAGATCCGTGTACACGGAGGGAGGAAGTAGAACGGACCCGGTTCCAAACATCCATTTTTACGGTTGAAAAAAAAGAAAGGGTACAAACAAAATTACTACTACAAACAAAGGAGTATCACTATAGATAGATGTTGCCGGCCCTAGCTGCATTGATCATAGCTGGTAAATTCAAAATAATTTCTTCAGTTATGATGTAGCATTGATAGATGCCAGGGTGGCTCTCCAGGTTCGGCATTGCTTTGAAGCAACACCACTGATTTGTTTGGCTAGAGCACACTTTCTTGGCAAGAAACCGAATGAACACCACCTTAAATCATATATTTGGCTGATCTTGTGAAAAATCAAAATCTAAATGGGTAACCATTAATATAACAGAGAGAGTGCACTAAAAGAGGGCCGGGGGAAGCGGAAAGCGTTACAACATTCCACCTTCAGAAGGGTTACAAATGGGCGGCCTTTGCCCGTTTCCAAACTTGCGAATCCGTGAAATCACCCCGCTGCGTGCCGCCTCTAGTATCAGGTTGAAAAAAGATCCGTGTACACGGAGGGAGGAAGTAGAACGGACCCGGTTCCAAACATCCATTTTTACGGTTGAAAAAAAAAAGAAAGGGTACAAACAAAATTACTAGTACAAACAAAGGAGTATCACTATAGATAGATGTTGCCGGCCCTAGCTACATTGAAATTAGCTGGTAAATTCAAAATAATTTCTTCAGTTATGATGTAGCATTCATAGATGCCAGGGTGGCTCTCCAGGTTCGGCATTGCTTTGAAGCAACACCACTGATTTGTTTGGCTAGAGCACTGTTTCTTGTCAAGAAACCGAATGAACTCCACCTTAAATCATATATTTGGCAGATCTTGTGAAAAATCAAAATCTAAATGGGTAACCATTAATATAACAGAGAGCGTGCACTAAAAGAGGGCCGGGGAAGCGGAAAACGTTACAACATTCCACCTTCAGAAGGGTTACAAATGGGCGGGCTTTGCTCGTTTCCAAACTTGCGAATCCGCGAAATCACCCCGCTGCGTGCCGCCTCTAGTATCAGGTTGAAAAAAGATCCGTGTACACGGAGGGAGGAAGTAGAACGGACCCGGTTCCAAACATCCATTTTTACGGTTGAAAAAAAAGAAAGGGTACAATCAAAATTACTAGTACGAACAAAGGAGTATCACTATAGATAGAAGTTGCCGGCCCTAGCTGCATTGATCATAGCTGGTAAATTAAAATAATTTCTTCAGTTATGATGTAGCATTGATAGATGCCAGGGTGGCTCTCCAGGTTCGGCATTGCTTTGAAGCAACACCACTGATTTGTTTGGCTAGAGCACACTTTCTTGGCAAGAAACCGAATGAACTC
>NW_021287664.1:0-1176 GCF_002162155.2 Triticum dicoccoides
GCTGGCTGGGCCGCACAGGGAGGAGCCCAGGTAAGCTTCTCCCTTTATATATTTTTCTGTTTTCTGTTTTTCTAATACTTCTGCAACTTTGTTGAATTAAATAAAATACCTAGGCTAGTTCAAAAATCACCAAACTATTCCTGGCCCATAGTTGGATTATTTCCAACATGAAACATTTTAGTTTGGAGATATTTGAGCATTTAAATATTTTATATTATTTTAAATGCCCAAATTCAAATATTTATGATTTAATTCAAAGACCCTAGGATGGCCTAGGAAAATGTGCACCATTTTTGGCAGAGGTTCTGAACCAAGACAAAAATGATGGGCATTTTAGAAGGGCATTTCAGGTTCATTGAAAAATTATTTTAGTAACCCTAGTTGGTTTCAGAGGGGACTGGGGGTTCTGTCATCCCCATTTCAAGTTTCTGATGAAAGAGTAAACATGATGCAACACTCTAATGCATGACTAGCTAGGTTGTGACAGACGCAATGACAGGTCATGCAGAGGAAATGGGTTCAACTACCGTAGCACACAGCAGTTTGAATCGCGTTGTCTTAATGCAGTAAAAGAGAGCAGGAGCGAGAACATGGGATTTATCGATATGATCAAATGGTTGGTTGCTTGCCTGATGGTTCGATGCACTGATACGGTTCTTCGCTAGGGTAATCAGGGTACTCTTCGGGGACAGAACCTGCCGTAGAGAGCACCGATTCACAAACATTACCAAACAGTATGCAACAATATGATGCATGCATGAAACATGGCAATATGAGTGTGTTGGGCTAATGCAACTAAAACCAGGGGTGTTTGAACAAATTTGAATCAAGGATTCAAATTTCAAATTCAAATATGGCCTTTTAAAGTGCCTTTCCTTGTTCTGCTTAAAACATCAATTTAACTTGTTTGATCATGCATGAAAATAGTACAGATGGATAGATTGGATTTTTCTGATCATTTTTCATATATAATTTGTCCAATTTGGAGTTACAGAATAAAAGTTATGAATTTTTGAAGTTTAAATAATATTCTGGAATTTCCTGATTTAATTTAATTCCAGAAATATAATTATTGCGTCAGCATGACGTCAGCATGACGTCAGTGGTCAACTGTGGCTGGCTGAGGTCAAACCTGACGTGTGGGGCCCACACGTCAGTGACAGGGGGGGTTAAACA
>NW_021287665.1:0-1816 GCF_002162155.2 Triticum dicoccoides
AGGTCTTAAGTGCATAGACTACGGCTGCAAGCTCTAGATCATGAGTAGGATAATTCTCCTCATGTGGGTGCAATTGCCGTGAAGAGTAGGCAATTACGTGTCGATCTTGCATGAGAATGCAACCTAGTCCTTGTCGCGAGGCGTCGCAGTAGATAACAAAGTCCTTAGAGAAGTCTGGCGGTACCAGTACGGGAGCAGAAGTCAGGCGTCTTTTCAGTTCCTGAAAGCTGTGCTCACATTGTGGAGTCCACTCGAACTTCTTATCTTTCTTGAGGAGTTCGGTTAGAGGTTTAGCAACCTTGGAGAAGTTCTCGACAAAGCGACGACAATAGCTCGCTAAGCCCAGAAAGCTCCGAACTTGCTTGACCGATTCAGGTGGAGTCCAATTAAGGACGGCTTGAACTCGCTCAGGGTTAACAGCAATACCTTTACCAGATATTACATGACCCAAATAGGTCACTTCTGACAACCAGAATTCACATTAAGAAAATTTGGCATAAAGGCGATGCTCTCGAAGTTTCTGCAACACTAGCCGTAGATGTTCGGCATGTTCTTCCTCGTTCTCGGAGTAGATGAGTATATCATCGAGGTAAACCACGACGAATTTATCCAAATACTCCATGAAGATTGAGTTCATTAACCGAGAAAAGGTGGCTGGAGCGTTGGTTAAACCGAAGGACATGACGGTGTACTCGTATTGGCCATAACGAGTAACAAAGGCCGTTTTAGGAATGTCCCCGTTCCTGATTTTGATTTGATGGTAGCCCAACCTCAAATCCATCTTGGAGAAGACTGAGGATCCAGCGAGCTGATCGTACAGGTCGTCGATCCTGGGAAGCGGATATTTGTTCTTGATTGTGACCAAATTGACAGGTCGGTAATCTACAACCATCCGGTCCGTACCATCCTTCTTCTTGACGAATAGGACGGGGCAAGCCCACGGAGAGGAGCTAGGTCGGATGAAACCCTTTTTCAAGGACTCATCGAGTTGTTTCTTAAGCTCGGCTAGTTCTAGGGGTGCCATCTTATAAGGTCTTCTAGCAATCGGAACGGTTCCTGGAATGAGGTCTATTACAAACTCAACATCCCTGTCAGGTGGAACACCTGGCAATTCCTCTGGAAAGACATCCGGGAAGTCACGGACTACCGGAACGTCCTCAAGGTCTGGCAAAGGGCTGGCTTTAAGAGAATATAATTGTCGCTTGGCTATTCGGGTCAAGACATTGACTATCTTTCCCGAAGGATGGGTGAGTTGAACAGTCCTAGAGAAACAATCAATTTTGGCTTGATGAGCTGACATCCAGTCCATACCCAAAATGATATTAATATCTGAAGATTTAAGGGCTATTAAAGAGGCAAGGAAAACAAGTTTGTCGACTTGGATTTCATTTCCATAACTTACCCTAGAGGTCTGCCATCTAGAACCAGGGGTAGAAATCTCCATAGTGGATGGCATGTCACAGAATGCAACGTTATGCAAACGAGCATAACTTTCGGATATAAAAGAATGAGAGGCTCCTGTATCGAAAAGAACAGATGCCGGGTGGCAATTAACAAGAAGCGTACCGAGAACGACGTTGGGATCCTCTTGAGCTTCTTCGGCAGAGATACAGTTGACATGGCCACGTGAAGCGGTGACCGGCTTGGCGTGGAATATTTTTCCTGTCGGCTTGCCACGGCCAACAGCTTTAGCAGACTGGTTGGGGTTGGTCTGGGGGCACTCACGCATATAGTGACCAGATTCCCCACACTTGAAACAAGTCACGGAACTGGTACGTGGAGGAGCATTGTTGGTTGGACCCCCATAGGGCTTGGC
>NW_021287666.1:0-1100 GCF_002162155.2 Triticum dicoccoides
CTAGTGTTTCCACCGAGCCATGGTAGCTTGCTACTGCTCCGGAACACTTAGGCTGGCCGGCATGTGTCCTTCTTCGTTCCTGTGTCTGTCCCTTCGGGGAAATGTCACGCGGTGAATACCGGAGTCCTGTTAGCCCGCTACAGCCCGGTTCACCGGAGTCCTGCTAGCCCAGTGCTACAGCCTGGATTCACTCGCTGATGACCGACACGTTCGATGCTGGGTCATGGATGCCTGTCCCTGTAAGTCTGTGCCGCTTTGGGTTTACGACTAGCCATGTCAGCCCGGGCTCCTTATCATATGGATGCTAGCGACACTGTCATATACGTGTGCCAAAAGGCGCAAACGGTCCCGGGCAAAGGTAAGGCGACACCCGTGGGAATACCGTGCGTGAGGCCGCAAAGTGATATGAGGTGTTACATGCTAGATCGATGTGGCATTGAGTCGGGGTCCTGACAGACTCCCTCGCCCGGCTTCCGCTTGAAGGTTGCCGAGGTACATGACGTGTACAGGGCGATAAGTGGCGAAAGCGTGTGTGAAGAAGTACACCCCTGCAGGGTTAACATCATCTATTCAAATAGCCGGATTCCTCGGATATGGAAACTTGGACCCCTTGCATAGTTCATAGACAAGTGAAAGTGGATACTCTAAAATACGCAAGATAAGCGTGAGTGCTATGGATGGCGTTCTCGTAGGGAGACGGGAGCGGATCCATAGTGGTGTATTGATATGGTGAATATGTGGACTCGTGTGCGCCACCTCAAAAGAGTTACTTGCAGTCGTAGTTCAGGTTAGCCACCGACTCAAAGCTGGCTTGCTGCAGTTAAACTCGACCACCCCCCCCCCCTTGTTGATAATGATGCATGTGTAGATAGATCTGATGTAAGTCTTGCTGGGTACATTTGTACTCACGTTTGCCTATTTTATGTTTTTGCAGAGAGACTTCAGTCTCACTAGTAGTTCCGCTTGGACTTCGACGTTTAGCTTGATACCTCAGCTACGATCTTGTGCCCTCGGCAGGATCTGGTAGATAGTCAGGCTTCTCAGCCTTTTTCATTTATAGATGTCTGTACTCAGACATGATAGCTTCCGCTTGTGCCTTG
>NW_021287667.1:0-2140 GCF_002162155.2 Triticum dicoccoides
AGGAACATGTATAAGTCATGAAGAAAGCAATAGCAGTATACTAAACGATCAAGTGCTAGGCTAACGGAATGGGTCATGTCAATCACATCATTCTTCTAATGATGTGATCCCACTAATCAAATGACAACACATGTCTATGGTCAGGAAACATAACCATCTTTGATCAATGAGCTAGTCAAGTAGAGGCATACTAGTGACTATATGTTTTGTCTATGTATTCACACTGTATCATGTTTCCGGTTAATACAATTCTAGCATGAATAATAAACATTTATCATGATATGAGGAAATAAATAATAACTTTATTATTGCCTCTAGGGCATATTTCCTTCAGCATGGCATCAACAAGTGAGGTGGATCCCGCTTGTGCAAAGTGTTGCCAAGATAAGAGTTGATGGTGCCGTATCGCGTGAAGCAAATGAAGAATCATTTAGCGTAGTATGCAGGGATTCATCAGGTGTCTATCTAGGCGTCTCGACCATTAGGATCTTCAGGATTACAGATCCATCGTCTCTTGAAGCACTAGCTTGTCGAGAGCCTATGGCACTTGCTCTACACCTATCACTATCACATTGTAGTCAATAACATTAAACAGGGAACCGGAGGAACCTATGCCAGTGTCATCAGGGAGATTATAGCTATTACAAATGAATGCTCCTTCATCTTTGAACGCGTGAGACCAATTTCAAGGCACATAGCCTTGCTAGACATGCTTTTGGTTTGGAGTTTGGCCGCCATCTTTGGCTACTGAACCCTCCAGATCTTTCTTGTATTCCCAAATTCATTATTTAATAATAAATAAAGTGTGTTTAGACTAATTTTTTTTCCTTTTTATTACTAATTTTCTATTCTTTATTGTTTTTCTACTTCATTTTTCCTTCTCTTTTTCATAATTTCAAACTTTTCAAAAAATGTTCAGAATTTGAAAAGTCGTTTGTTTTCCAAAATATTGTTTGACTTTTTAAAAAATGTTTGTAAATTTGAAAAATCATGTTCTTAACTCATAGTTCCCAAGCTAAAAAAATCATGTTTAAAATAATTGTTCATAAATTCATAAAACCTTCGTGTTTTTGAAAATTGCTTGGAAATTTTAAATATTTTTGTCTTGAAAAATGTTCAGTTTGTTTTAAATAAATTGGGGTTTCTATTTTTCACCAATTTGGAAAATGTTCAAAAATTCAAATTAGTTTGAATTTGATAAAATATTATCAAATTCAAAAAATGTTTGGAAATTTCAAAAATATTCGTGTTTTCAAAGATTATTTGTGTCTTCATAATTGTTTGGATTTTTAGAAAACCATCTCTTAAAAAAATGTTCATGTCTGCAAGAAATGTTTGCGTTTTTTTAATGGCTGGAATTCACCGTTGCAGGGAGTTTTTAAACATTGCCGCTGCATATCTATCACTATCACTCACTAGTTCGAGTGGCTAGGATCACATATTCATAGTTAGAGGTCATGATTTTTCGTGTTCGCTGTTAGACAAAATAAGCGTCCAATAAGAGCTTACGAATTTAGGATTGGAAATCAAGAGGTACCTAGATATTGTTGCTCCTAAAGCGGGGCAAAAGCCTATTTTAAAGAGATATCCGGGCTCTCGGATTACCAAATCAGTGGTTACACGTACGCATAACAATAGGTAACAAAACTAGGAATTTCTGCGGTATCAATTCGGAGATTGGGGTCTTTGGTTCGCTTTTGGCTCGATTGCTGACAGGGAAGGGATCCTTAAATTCCGTCTCGTGCCTTTTTCTCCTACTATTCTAACCAAGAGGCCTCCATTCCAAATTCGGACGTTGTGCTAAACTGTAACAACCCCCTCCCCCCAATACCCCTTCCCTCCATTGTCGCCCGGTTGATGTCAACCAACCCCACCCCAATGAACGAGCGTGCACCATGGACATCCCCTTGCTCCGCTTCGGCCGTGGACACCCCATGCTCCGTGTCGGCGAAAACCACCCCAAACCCACCCTGCAACATCACCTAAACCCTAGAATATCGAACCTCCAGGGCCGGTCATGCGCGAGAAAAACAACAGGGGGGAAGGGGAGGGATGGGGATGGGGATTGCCTCTGCATGTCACCGACGATGCGCGCCCGCGAACGGCCTGCCGGGTCGGCGAATCTACGACGAACCCATGC
>NW_021287668.1:0-1144 GCF_002162155.2 Triticum dicoccoides
CACCATCAAAATCCGTTGAGACGACGCCTTATGAACTGTGGTTTGGCAAGAAACCAAAGTTGTCGTTTCTTAAAGTTTGGGGCTGTGATGCTTATGTGAAAAAGCTTCAACCTGATAAGCTCGAACCCAAATCGGAGAAATGTGTCTTCATAGGATACCCAAAGGAAACTGTTGGGTACACCTTCTATCACAGATCCGAAGGCAAAACATTCGTTGCTAAGAATGGATCATTTCTAGAGAAGGAGTTTCTCTCGAAAGAAGTGAGTGGGAGGAAAGTAGAACTTGACGAGGTAACTGTACCTGCTCCCTTACTGGAAAGTAGTTCATCACAGAAAACTGTTTCAGTGACACCTACACCAGTTAGTGAGGAAGCCAATGATAATGATCATGAAACTTCAGATCAAGATACTACTGAACCGCGTAGATCAACCAGAGTAAGATCCGCACCAGAGTGGTACGGTAATCCTGTTCTGTAGGTCATGCTACTAGATCATGATGAACCTACAAACTATGAAGAAGCGATGGTGAGCCCAGATTCCGTAAAGTGGCTTGAAGCCATGAAATCTGAGATGGGATCCATGTATGAGAACAAAGTATGGACTTTGGTTGAATTGCCCGATGATCGGCAAGCAATTGAGAATAAATGGATTTTTAAGAAGAAGACTGACGCTGATGGTAATGTTACTGTCTACAAAGCTCGACTTGTCGCAAAAGGGTTTCGGCAAGTTCAAGGAATTGACTACGATGAGACCTTCTCACCCGTAGCGATGCTTAAGTCCGTCCGAATCATGTTAGCAATTGCCGCATTTTATGATTATGAAATTTGGCAAATGGATGTCAAAACTGCATTCCTGAATGGATTTCTGGAAGAAGAGTTGTATATGATGCAACCAGAAGGTTTTGTCGATCCAAAGGGAGCTAACAAAGTGTGCAAGCTCCAGCGATCCATTTATGGACTGGTGCAAGCCTCTCGGAGTTGGAATAAACGTTTTGATAGTGTGATCAAAGCATTTGGTTTTATACAGACTTTCGGAGAAGCCTGTATTTACAAGAAAGTGAGTGGGAGCTCTGTAGCATTTCTGATATTATATGTGGATGACATATTACTGATTGGAAATGATATAGAATTTCTGGATAGCATAAA
>NW_021287669.1:0-3178 GCF_002162155.2 Triticum dicoccoides
GAAGCAACCAAGAGGGGAAAGGACACATATTATGGTTACATAGTGGACATATGGGAACTTGACTACGGACATGATTTTAAGGTCCCGTTGTTTCAGTGCAAATGGGTCAATCTGTCAGGAGGCGGGGTACAGGTAGACCCATAGTACGGAATGTCTCTGTTGGAAAAGGCAGTGCCTAGGAGGCGCTTAGGCACGCCTAGGCGCTATGCAATTGCCAAACGCCTCGCCTAGGGCATAAATGGAGGTCTAGGCAGGGCAAGGAAGGAATTGCCTACCCAAGCAAGAAATCATGCCACATACTGCACTGATACGCCAAACAGGTTATATTCCAATGGTAGTAGACAATAATTAACTTATTTATATGCCCTAAACTAATATCAACAACCATATAATAATCACAAATACACTCCGAGTAAAAACTATATTACCGCCTAGGCCACGCCTAGGGCGCTTAGGCACTGCCTAGGCACTACGCGAAGGCCAACCGCCTCGCTTACGCCTACCGCTTTTTCCAACCTACAGTGGTTCTGAACAATCTTGGGTACACAGGCGAACCTTTCGTCCTAGCCAATGATATGGCACGGGTTTTTTATGTGAAGGACATGTCTACCAAACCAAGAAAAAGAAAAGATAAGGAAGCAAATACATCATACGATGAGCCAAAGCGCCACATAGTTCTTTCAGGAAAAAGAGACATCATGGGATTGGAGGGCAAGACAGACATGTCTGAAGATTATGAAAAGTTCCATGAAATTCCTCCCTTCAAAGTCAAGGATGACCCAAGTACCCTGATAAACGATGAAGATTATCCATGGTTACGACGCAATAAGCAAAGGACACATGTGAAAAAATTATCCACAACTATTATGATGATGCCTTTGATCTAGAATATCTTTGCAGTTACATGTGAAAAAATCAAATGCCTTTTGTAACAGATGAGATTTCTTCCGAAACCCTCATACTTCAAAAATGATTGTCCATTTTGTACACGAAGTGCATCCAGTTTTTGCCGTAACCCACTCAACTTTTTACCACATGCTATGTGGGTGAAATGATGATACCATGCCAACTTTCAACCTTTCTAGATTTCATTTGTAGTGCTCTTGAATTTCAGGGTCATATAGCTAAAAAATCAATATATGCACGAAAAATGACAAATGAAGTCAGAAAGGGTTGAAAATTGATGATGTGGCTCTGAATGGTGCATTTTTAACACACAAAAAGTCTGGAGTTCAAATAAGTTCAAAAAATGAAATCCCTTTGTAACAGATGAGTTTTCATTCGAAACCCTGACACTTCGAATGAGATTGTCCATTTTGTACACGAAGTGCATCCAGTTTTTGCCGGAACTACTACCTCTTGAGCATGCGTAGGTTTTCCCTTGAAGAGGATAGGGTGATGCAGCAAAGTAGCATAAGTATTTCCCTCAGTTTTTTAGAACGAAGGTATCAATCCAGTAGGAGACTACATGCAAGTCCATCGTACCTGCACAAACAATCAAGAACCTTGCAACCAACGCGATAAAGGGGTTGTCAATCCCTTCACGGCCACTTGCAAAACTGAGATCTGATAAAGATAATAAGTTAAATATTTTTGGTATTTTTTTTGTATAGATTGAAAAGTAAAGATTGCAAAATAAAAGGTGGCAGAAATAGCAAATTGATAGGAAAATAATATGATGTAAGATTGACCCGGGGTTTCACTAGTGGCTTCTCACAAAATAGCATAATTTACGGTGGGTGAACGAATTATTGTCGAGCAATTGATAGAAAAGCGCATAGTTATGAGAATATCTAGGCATGATCATGTATATAGGCATCACGTCCATGACAAGTAGACCGAAACGATTCTGCATCTACAACTATTATTCCACACATCACCGCTATCCAGCACGCATCTAGAGTATGAAGTTCATAAGAACAGAGTAACGCATTAGGCAAGATGACATGATGTAGAGGGATAAAATCAAGCAATATGATATAAACCCCATCGTTTTATCCTCGATGGCAACAATACAATACGTGCCTTGCTGCCCCTGCTGTCACTGGGAATGGACACAGCAAGATTGAACCCAAAGCTAAGCACTTCTCCCATTGCAAGAAAGATCAATCTAGTAGGCCAAACCAAACTGATAATTCGAAGAGACTTGCAAAGATAATTAAATCATGCATAAAAGAATTCAGAGAAGAATCAAATATTCTTCATAGATAATCTTGATTATAAACTCACAATTCATTGGATCTCAACAAACACACCGCAAAAAGAATTACATCGAATAGATCTCCAAGAGAATCGAGGAGAACTTTGTATTGTGATCCAAAGAGAGAAAAGAAGCCATCTAGCTAATAACTATGGACCCGAAGGACTGTGGTAAACTACTCACACATCATCGGAGAGGCTATGGTGTTGATGTAGAAGCCCTCCATGATCGATTCCCCCTTTGGCGGAGTGCCGGAAAAGGCCCCAAGATGGGATCTCACTGGTACAGAAGGTTGCGGCGGTGGAAATAGGGTTTTGTGGTGCTCTCGGATGTTTTTGGGGTATATGAGTATATATAGGCGAAAGAAGTAGGTCGGTGGAGTCACGAGGGTGGGGGCACGCCTCCCTGCCTCGAGGCCGCCTTGTTGCTTCCTTGATGTCCACTCCAAGTCTCCTGGATTGCGTTTGTTCCAAAAATAACTCTCCCGAAGGTTTCATTCCGTTTGGATTCTGTTTGATATTCCTTTTCTGCGAAACACTGAAATAGGCAAAAAAATCAGCAATTTGCACTGGGCTTTCGGTTAATAGGCTAGTCCCAAAAATAATATAAAAGTGCATAATAAAGCCCATTAAACATCCAAAATAGATAATATAATAGCATGGAACAATAGAAAATTATAGATACGTTGGAGACGTATCACTAACCCACTCAACTTTTTAGCACATGCTATGTGGGTGAAATGATGATACCATGCCAACTTTCAACCTTTTCAGAGTTCATTTGTAGTGTTGACGCTAAGTGTTTGCCCCCTCGCACTGGAGCTTTTCGTCGCCGTTCACCGCGCGTCCAGAGAGCTCCGGCGTCGACACGTCCCCCCTCGCTCCGGCTATATATAGCGCTCCCCTCTTCGATTTCTAGCCAAGCACCACTCCACACCACCTCCACGAACACGTAGACAAGCAACAGCTCGGTCGGGCA
>NW_021287670.1:0-2873 GCF_002162155.2 Triticum dicoccoides
TAGTCCAAGAAACGGGCCAGAATCGGCCCAAACTGTGATTGTTGATGACCGACATGTAAGCGCACCTTGGAATTCGACAACCATGGAAATCGCTTTGGGACCCCAAAACGGTGAGTAATAGTCCATGAAACGGGCCAGAATCGGCCAAAACTGCGAGTGTTGATGACCAACACGTAAGCACACCTTGGAGTTCAACAACTATGGAAATCACTTCGGGACCCCAAAACCGTGAGTAATAGTCCACGAAACATGTCAGAATTGGCCAAAACTGTGAGTGTTGACGACAGACACATAAATGCACCCCGGGGTTCATCAATCGTGGAAATCCCTCTGGGTCTCCAAAACATTGAGTAATAGTGCACGAAACGGACACGATTCGGCAAAATATGTGAGTGTTGATGACCGACACGTAAACACACCCTGGGGTTCGCCAATCATGGAAATGACTCTGAGACCCCAAAATAGAGTAGTAGTCCAAGAAACGGGCCAGAATCGGCCCAAACTGTGATTGTTGATGACCGACATGTAAGCGCACCTTGGAATTCGACAACCATGGAAATCGCTTTGGGACCCCAAAACGGTGAGTAATAGTCCATGAAACGGGCCAGAATCGGCCAAAACTGCGAGTGTTGATGACCAACACGTAAGCACACCTTGGAGTTCAACAACTATGGAAATCGCTTCGGGACCCCAAAACCGTGAGTAATAGTCCACGAAACATGTCAGAATTGGCCAAAACTGTGAGTGTTGACGACAGACACATAAATGCACCCCGGGGTTCATCAATCGTGGAAATCCCTCTGGGTCTCCAAAACATTGAGTAATAGTGCACGAAACGGACACGATTCGGCAAAATATGTGAGTGTTGATGACCGACACGTAAACGCACCCTGGGGTTCGCCAATCATGGAAATGACTCTGAGACCCCAAAATAGAGTAGTAGTCCAAGAAACGGGCCAGAATCGGCCCAAACTGTGATTGTTGATGACCAACACGTAAGCGCACCTTGGAGTTCGACAACCATGGAAATCGCTTTGGGACCCCAAAACGGTTAGTAATAGTCCATGAAACGGGCCAGAATCGGCCAAAACTGCGAGTGTTGATGAGCAACACATAAGGACACCTTGGGGTTCAACAACTATGGAAATCGCTTCGGGACCCCGAAACGGTGAGTAATAGTCCATGAAACCCGTCAGAATTGGCCAAAACTATCAGTGTTGACGACGGACACATAAACGAACCCCGGGGTTCATCGATCGTGGAAATTGCTCTAGGTCCCCAAAATGCTGAGTGATAGTGCACAAAACGGACTAGAATCGGCCGAATATGTGAGTGTTGATCACCGACACGTAAACGCACCCTGGGGTTCGCCAATCATCGAAATGACTCCGAGACCCCAAAATAGAGTAGTAGTCCAAGAAACGGGCCAGAATCGGCCCAAACTGTGATTGTTGATGACCAACACGTAAGCGCACCTTGGAGTTCGACAACCATGGAAATCGCTTTGGGACCCCAAAACGGTTAGTAATAGTCCATGAAACGGGCCAGAATCGGCCAAAACTGCGAGTGTTGATGAGCAACACGTAAGGACACCTTGGGGTTCAAAAACTATGGAAATCACTTCGGGACCCCAAAACCGTGAGTAATAGTCCACGAAACATGTCAGAATTGGCCAAAACTGTGAGTGTTGACGACGGACACATAAATGCACCCCGGGGTTCATCAATGGTGGAAATCCCTCTGGGTCTCCAAAACATTGAGTGATAGTGCACGAAACGGACACGATTCGGCAAAATATGTGAGTGTTGATGACCGACACGTAAACGCACCCTGGGGTTCGTCAATCATGGAAATGACTCTGAGACCCCAAAATAGAGTAGTAGTCCAAGAAACGGGCCAGAATCGGCCCAAACTGTGATTGTTGATGACCGACATGTAAGCGCACCTTGGAATTCGACAACCATGGAAATCGCTTTGGGACCCCAAAACGGTGAGTAATAGTCCATGAAACGGGCCAGAATCGGCCAAAACTGTGAGTGTTGATGACCAACACGTAAGCACACCTTGGAGTTCAACAACTATGGAAATCACTTCGGGACCCCAAAACCGTTAGTAATAGTCCACGAAACATGTCAGAATTGGCCAAAACTGTGAGTGTTGACGACAGACACATAAATGCACCCTCGGGTTCATCAATGGTGGAAATCCCTCTGGGTCTCCAAAACATTGAGTAATAGTGCACGAAACGGACACGATTCGGCAAAATATGTGAGTGTTGATGACCGACACGTAAACGCACCCTGGGGTTCGCCAATCATGGAAATGACTCTGAGACCCCAAAATAGAGTAGTAGTCCAAGAAACGGGCCAGAATCGGCCCAAACTGTGATTGTTGATGACCAACACGTAAGCGCACCTTGGAGTTCGACAACCATGGAAATCCCTTTGGGACCCCAAAACGGTTAGTAATAGTCCATGAAACGGGCCAGAATCGGCCAAAACTGCGAGTGATGATGAGCAACACGTAAGGACACCTTGGGGTTCAACAACTATGGAAATCGCTTCGGGACCCCAAAACGGTGAGTAATAGTCCACGAAACCCGTCAGAATTGGCCAAAACTATCAGTGTTGACGACGGACACATAAACGAACCCCGGGGTTCATCGATCGTGGAAATTGCTCTAGGTCCCCAAAATGCTGAGTGATAGTGCACAAAACGGACTAGAATCGGCCGAATATGTGAGTGTTGATCACCGACACGTAAACGCACCAAGGGTTCGTCAATCATCGAAATGACTCCAAGACCCCAAAATAGAGTAATAGTCCAAGAAACGGGCCAGAATCGGCCCAAACTGTGATTGTTGATGACCGACA
>NW_021287671.1:0-1450 GCF_002162155.2 Triticum dicoccoides
TAACTAGCTTATAGTGCTAGTTCAACTCTAGTGTAAATTATTTGCAGTAGGCTATAGAGCTAGTTCAACTCTAGTGTAAAATTATTTTAACTAGCTTATAGAGCTAGTTCAACTGTAGTGTAAAATCATTTGTAATAGGCCATAGAACTAGTTCAACTCTAGTGTAAAATAATTTGTATTAGGCTATAGAGCTAGGTCAACTCTATTGTAGAATTATTTTAACTAACTTATAGAGCTAGTTCAACTCTAGTGTATAATTATTTGTACTAGGCTATAGAGCTAGTTCAACTCTAGTGTAAAATTATTTCAACTAGCTTATAGAGCTAGTTCAATTGTAGTGTAAAATTCTATGTACTAGGCTATAGAGCTAGTTCAACTCTAGTGTCAAATTATGTGAACTATCTTATAGAGCTAGTTCAACTCTAGTGTAAAATTATTTGTACTAGGCTATAGAGCTAGTGCAACTCTAGTGTAAAATTATTTCAACTTGCTTATAGTGCTAGTTCAACTGTAGCGTAAAATTATTTAAACTAGCTTATAGTGCTAGTTCAACTCTAGTGTAAAATTATTTGTACTAGGCTATGGAGCTAGTTCAACCCTAGTGTAAAATTATTTGAACTAGCTTATAGAGATAGTTCAACTCTATTGTAAAATTATTTGTAGTAGGCTATAGAGCTAGTTCAACTCTAGGGTAAAATTATTTGTATTAGGCTATAGAGCTAGTTCAACCCTAGTGTAAAATTATTTGAACTAGCATATAGAGCTAGTTAAACTCTAGTGTCAAATTATTTGAACTAGAGCTAGTTCAACTCTAGTGTAAAATTATTTGTACTAGGCTATAGAGCTAGTTCAACTCTAGTGTAAAATTATTTGTACTAGGCCATAGAGCTAGTTCAACTCTAGTGTAAAATTATTTTAACTAGCTTATAGAGCTAGATCAACTCTAGTGTAAAATCATTTGTAATAGGCTATAGAACTTGTTCAAATCTAGTGTAAAATCATTTGTATTAGGCTATAGAGCTAGGTCAACTCTATTGTAGAATTATTTTAACTAGCTTATAGAGCTAGTTCAACACTAGTGTATTATTATTTGTACTAGGCTATAGAGCTAGTTCAACTCTAGTGTAAAATTATTTGAACTAGCTTATAGAGCTAGTTCAACTCTATTGTAAAATTATTTGTAGTAGGCTATAGAGCTAGTTCAACTCTAGTGTAAAATTATTTGTATTAGGCTATAGAGCTAGTTCAACCCTAGTGTAAAATTATTTGAACTAGCTTATAGAGCTAGTTAAACTCTAGTGTCAAATTATTTGAACTAGAGCTAGTTCAACTCTAGTGTAAAATTATTTGTACTAGGCTATAGAGCTAGTTCAACTCTAGTGTAAAATTATTTGTACTAGGCCATAGAGCTAGTTCAACTCTAGTGTAAAATTATTTGAACTAGCTTATA
>NW_021287671.1:3664-5177 GCF_002162155.2 Triticum dicoccoides
TCTAGTGTAAAATTATTTGTACTAGGCTATAGAGCTAGTTCAACTCTAGTGTAAAATTATTTGAACTAGCTTATAGAGCTAGTTCAACTCTAGTGTAAAATTATTTGTACTAGGCTATAGAGCTAGTGCAACTCTAGTGTAAAATTATTTCAACTTGCTTATAGAGCTCGTTCAACTCTAGTGTAAAATTATTTAAACTAGCTTATAGTGCTAGTTCAACTCTAGTGTAAAATTATTTGTACTAGGCTATAGAGCTAGTTCAACTCTAGTGTAAAATTATTTGAACTAGCTTATAGAGCTAGTTAAACTCTAGTGTCAAATTATTTGAACTAGCTTATAGTGCTAGTTCAACTCTAGTGTAAAATTCTTTGTACTAGGCTATAGATCTAGTTCATCTATAGTGTAAAATTATTTTAACAACTCTAGTGTAAAATTATTTGTACTAGGCTATAGTGTTAGTTCAACTCTAGTGTAAAATTATTTGAACGAGCTTATAGAGCTAGTTCAACTCTAGTGTAAAATTATTTGTACTAGGCTATAGAGCTAGTTCAACTCTAGTGTAAAATTATTTGAACTAGCTTATAGAGCTAGTTCAACTCTAGTGTAAAATTCTTTATACTAGGCTATAGATCTAGTTCATCTATAGTGTAAAATTATTTTAACTAGCTTATAGAGCTAGTTCAACTCTAGTGTAAAATTATTTAAGCTAGCTTGTAGTGCTAGTTCAAATCTAGTGTCAAATTATTTGAACTAGAGCTAGTTCAATTCTAGTGTAAAATTATTTGTACTAGGCTATAGAGCTAGTTCAACTCTAGTGTAAAATTATTTGAACTAGCTTATAGAGCTAGTTCAACTCTAGTGTAAAATTATTTGTACTAGGCTATAGAGCTAGTGCAACTCTAGTGTAAAATTATTTCAACTTGCTTATAGAGCTCGTTCAACTCTAGTGTAAAATTATTTAAACTAGCTTATAGTGCTAGTTCAACTCTAGTGTAAAATTATTTGTACTAGGCTATAGAGCTAGTTCAACTCTAGTGTAAAATTATTTGAACTAGCTTATAGAGCTAGTTAAACTCTAGTGTCAAATTATTTGAACTAGCTTATAGTGCTAGTTCAACTCTAGTGTAAAATTCTTTGTACTAGGCTATAGATCTAGTTCATCTATAGTGTAAAATTATTTTAACAACTCTAGTGTAAAATTATTTGTACTAGGCTATAGTGTTAGTTCAACTCTAGTGTAAAATTATTTGAACGAGCTTATAGAGCTAGTTCAACTCTAGTGTAAAATTATTTGTACTAGGCTATAGAGCTAGTGCAACTCTAGTGTAAAATTATTTCAACTTGCTTATAGAGCTAGTTCAACTCTAGTGTAAAATTATTTAAGCTAGCTTGTAGTGCTAGTTCAAATCTAGTGTAAAATTATTTGTACTAGGCTATAGAGCTAGTTCAACCCTAGTGTAAACTTATTTGAACTAGCTTATAGAGCTAGTTAAACTCTAGTGTCAAATTATTT
>NW_021287671.1:5628-6318 GCF_002162155.2 Triticum dicoccoides
CTTATAGAGCTAGTTCAACTCTAGTGTAAAATTATTTGTACTAGGCTATAGAGCTAGTTCAACTCTAGTGTAAAATTATTTGTACTAGGCTATAGTGTTAGTTCAACTCTAGTGTAAAATTATTTGAACGAGCTTATAGAGCTAGTTCAACTCTAGTGTAAAATTATTTGAACTAGCTTATAGAGCTAGTTCAACGCTAGTGTCAAATTATTTGTACTAGGCTATAGAGCTAGTGCAACTCTAATGTAAAATTATTTCAGCTTGCTTATGGAGCTAGTTCAACTATAGTGTAAAATTATTTGTAGTAGGCTATAGAGCTAGTTCAACTCTAGTGTAAAATTATTTGTATTAGGCTATAGAGCTAGTTCAACTCTAGTGTAAAATTATTTGAACTAGGTTATAGAGCTAGTTAAACTCTAGTGTCAAATTATTTGAACTAGAGCTAGTTCAACTCTAGTGTAAAATTATTTGTACTAGGCCATAGAGCTAGTTCAACTCTAGTGTAAAATTATTTGTACTAGTCCATAGAGCTAGTTCAACTCTAGTGTAAAATTATTTGAACTAGCTTATACAGCTAGTTCAACTCTAGTGTAAAATCATTTGTAATAGGCTATAGAACTAGTTCAAATCTAGTGTAAAATCATTTGTATTAGGCTATAGAGCTAGGTCAACTCTATTGTAAAATTATTT
>NW_021287671.1:11739-13105 GCF_002162155.2 Triticum dicoccoides
ACTCTAGTGTAAAATTATTTGAACTAGCTTATAGAGCTAGTTCAACTCTACTGTAAAATTCTTTGTACTAGGCTATAGATCTAGTTCATCTATAGTGTAAAATTATTTTAACTAACTTATAGAGCTAGTTCAACTCTAGTGTAAAATTATTTGTACTAGGCTATAGAGCTAGTTCAACTCTAGTGTAAAATTATTTGTACTAGGCTATAGTGTTAGTTCAACTCTAGTGTAAAATTATTTGAACGAGCTTATAGAGCTAGTTCAACTCTAGTGTAAAATTATTTGAACTAGCTTATAGAGCTAGTTCAACGCTAGTGTCAAATTATTTGTACTAGGCTATAGAGCTAGTGCAACTCTAATGTAAAATTATTTCAGCTTGCTTATGGAGCTAGTTCAACTATAGTGTAAAATTATTTAAACTAGCTTATAGTGCTAATTCAACTCTAGTGTAAAATTATTTGTACTAGGCTATAGAGCTAGTACAACTCTAGTGTAAAATTATTTGGACTAGCTTATAGAGCTAGTTCAACTCTAGTGTAAAATTCTTTGTACTAGGCTGCAAAGCTAGTTCAACTATAGTGTAAAATTATGTTAACTAGCTTATAGAGCTAGTTCTACTCTAGTGTAAAATTATTTGTACTAGGCTACAGAGCTAGTTCAACTCTAGTGTAAAATTATTTGTACTAGGCTATAGTGCTAGTTCAACTCTAGTGTAACATTATTTGAACTAGCTTATAGTGCTAGTTCAACTCTAGTGTAAAATTATTTCAACTTGCTTATAGAGCTAGTTCAACTCTAGTGTAAAATTATTTAAGCTAGCTTGTAGTGCTAGTTCAAATCTAGTGTAAAATTATTTGTACTAGGCTATAGAGCTAATTCAACCCTAGTGTAAACTTATTTGAACTAGCTTATAGAGCTAGTTAAACTCTAGTGTCAAATTATTTGAACTATAGCTAGTTCAACTCTAGTGTAAAATTATTTGAACTAGCTTATAGAGCTAGTTCAACTCTAGTGTAAAATCATTTGTAATAGGCTATAGAACTAGTTCAAATCTAGTGCAAAATCATTTGTATTAGGCTATAGAGCTAGTTCAACTCTATTGTAAAATTATTTTAACTAGCTTATAGAGCTAGTTCAACTCTAGTGTATTATTATTTGTACTAGGCTATAGAGCTAGTTAAACTGTAGTGTAAAATTATTTGAACTAGCTTATATTGCTAGTTCAACTCTAGTGTAAAATTATTTGTAGTAGGCTATAGAGCTAGTTGAACTCTAGTGTAAAATTATTTTAACTAGCTTATAGAGCTAGTTCAACTGTAGTGTAAAATCATTTGTAATAGGCCATAGAACTAGTTCAACTCTAGTG
>NW_021287672.1:0-1901 GCF_002162155.2 Triticum dicoccoides
AGAGTTTGTCTTCTTATCTTCAGCAGCCTGCACAAAATTAACACACTAGCATTGCTATCATTGGCCAAGTCAGATAATAGGAAAGCAACATTGACACAACGAACGTTTGGGCAACTAGCCTACACCAAATTAACACAATATGGCACAGCTATCATCAGCCAGGTAAGGTAGTACGAAAGCAACATTGACACAATGAATGAATGGGCAACCAGAGAAGCACTACAATTCAGTAATGTGCGTGATATGAGATAGTACATTCATGCAGCTCAGTATACAAAACTACCAGGCAGTTTTCCTTACACAAATCAACATTGGCGCCTTTAACATTTTGCTACAACTAATTTTAGATCAAATAAAGGTTAGATTCACACTGATTAACAAAATACATGTTGATGTAAAAATATAGTGATATACAATAGACACTTACATCAGCATTGGATCAGAGAGAATTCCCACAAGATATTTTCCTCGAATACGATCTCAATGGAGGAAGTCTTCTATCGTTTAACCTTATTTTCTAAAAGAGAGATGGGTAAGAAATATGTAGAAAATATGATCATAATGCTATAAAATTTCATGATGCGAGGATACGCACACGCTTCTTAGAATGGAGTTGACATTATTTTGCTGGACTGGAGCGGACTAGTTCTTTGGCCACTGGAATCTGCTTATTATCAGTGGGAGTTGGGTTTCTCTGTGCTGGAGCAGTATCTATGAAAAATGGAGTTGGTTTATTATCTCCTGGCGTTTGGATCTTTTGCAAAGACCTGGTTTGTAACCCTTCAGATACTAACATAGTCGTCTTCCCCTTGCATGCCTTATATAGAAGAATGGTGATTCAGTTATAAAACATGCTACAGCAGAGATGGAATAGGTACTGAAGAATAGAAAGGCATGACATATTGACATGTATTCCCTCCATCCGGAAATAAATGAATGGGTCTAGGCGTATTTTAGTTCTAGATACATCCAGTTTTATCCATTTCTGCGACATTTAATCCGGACGGAGGGAGTATGATGTAAGAGCTAGGGATACAACAGGACAACATAGTAAAAAACACTGAAAAACCCACTGCAGAACCAAAGTATTCAAACCCACTGATATGAGATAGTACACTCATGCAGCTCAGGATGCAAAACTACCAGGCAGTTTTCCTTACAAAAATCAACATTGTGGCCTTTAATCATACATTTTGCTACAACTAAATTTAGATCATATAAAGGTTGGATTCACGCCGATTAACAAAATACATGCTGATATAAATAGTGATATACAACAGGTAATACATCTACATTGGAGCGCAGAGAATTCCTGCAAGAATCTTTCCTCATAAATGATACCATTGTAGAAATTCTTCTATCTGTTAAGCTTATTTTCTAAAAGAGAGATGGGTAGAAGCATGTAGAAAATATGATTAGCATGCTATAAAATTTCATGATGCAAGGATAAGCACACTCTTCTTAGAATTGAGTTGAAATATTTTTGCTGGACTGGAGCGGACTAGTTCTTTGGCCACTGGAATCTGCTTATTATCAGTAGGAGTTGGGTTTCTCTGTGCTGGAGCAGTAGCTATAAAAACTGGAGTTGGTTTATTATCTCCTGGAGTTTGGATCTTTTGCAAAGGCCTTGTTTGTAACCCTTCAGATTCTAACATAGTCGTCTTCCCCTTGCATGCCTTGTATAGAAGAATGGTGCTTTAATTATAAAACATGCGACAGCAGAGAGATGGAATAGGTACTGAAGAATAGAAAGGCATGACATATTGACATGTATTCCCTCCATCCGGAAAAAAATGGATGGGTCTAGGCGTATTTCAGTTCTAGATACATCCTTTTTTATCCATTTCGGCAACATGTAATCCGGACGGAGGGAGTATGGTGTAAGAGCTAGGGATACGACA
>NW_021287673.1:0-2038 GCF_002162155.2 Triticum dicoccoides
GTAATCGCTCTATCCAAGCTTTGAGAGTTTTTGACTACAACGGTTGCCGATCACCGCCTGCTGCTGGGTAAGAACTGGTAAGAATTTGAGATTTGCTTGACGGATTTGTGATACACCACCACCACTTCTTAGTAGTCTGTAGGATCATATTCTTGTGTGTTTCTATTGCTGCTAACCATGCCAGGATCACAAGCCGACGAGATTGACTGGGAGAACTTATCGAACAAGGAGCTTCATGATAAGTTTCAGCAAATGATGACTGAACAGGTACAAGATGTGCTGAACAATTTTGAAGAGGCCATGGAGAAGATCACTGGCCTTGAGAAGACGTTCGAAACAAAGCTCGATAACAGATTTAATGAACTGCTTGCGCGTCTTCCACCACCGGCTGCACCTGTCGCACCTCTGCAACAACAACAACTACGCCCCCTTCAGAATCAGTATGGACGAGCACAGCGTGTTCCTATTGTGCCAGGACAAAATTCTGGTGCCGCTGTTACTGCTGTTGGTGCTTCTTTGGCTCCTGCTACTGCTCCTGCTGGTACCCAGGAGGATGATGAGTATGCGGGCGATTATGAGGATGAGGTTGATCAAAATCAGATCTACGAGCAGCCACCAGCACCACCACCAGCAGGTCGACCTCGGGTATATATTCGTAATGGTAGGCATGCACCACCACCTCAGGTACGAGATGATGTCCATATTCCTAAACTGAAATTGAATATTCCACCATTTGAGGGTAGATATGTTCCTGATATATATCTTACTTGGGAGTTAGAAACTGAACAATGATTTACATGTTTACAATATCCTGAGGAGAGACGAGTTGCTGCTGCTGTTTGTGCTTTCACTAGTTTTGCATGTGTATGGTGGTCTGAGCATTGTAGATTATATCCTATTCCAATTACTTGGGCTGCTTTGAAAACTGCTATGCGTACGCGTTGGGTTCCACCATATTATCAACGTGAATTGCTTCAAAAATTGCAGCGTTTAAGACAAGGGAAAAATTATGTAGAAGAATATTATCAGGAATTACAAACTGGCATGATTCGATGTGGTATTGTTGAGGAGAATGAAGCTATGCTTGCACGTTTTCTAGGTGGATTAAATAGAGAGATTCAGACCATTCTAGACTATAAGGAGTATACTAATATCACTCGTTTATTCCATCTTGCTTGTAAAGCTGAACGTGAAGTGCAGGATCGACAAGCATTGGGGCGAACTAACTTTTCTGCAGGCCGACCTTCATCATGGACACCGCGTGCATCTTCTACTTCAACTGCACCAGCACCTCAATTAGGTGCCTCCTCCAGTCGTGATACAAGAAAACAGGCACAACCACCATTATCTGCCAAGAGCGCACCTGCCGGGCCTGCACAGACTTCTTCTTCTTCCAGGGCATCAACAGGGCACACAAGTGATATTATTTGTCGTCGTTGTAAGGGAGGAGGTCATTATGCGAGAGAATGCAAATCTCCGCGTGTGATGATTGCTACCGCGGATGGTGGATATGAGTCCGCTAGTGACTATGATGAGGAGAGATTGGCTCTTATTACACGTGAAGAACATGGTGGAGATGATTCTGATCATGAGACGCAATACATGGCTCCTGAAGACGCTGACAGGTATGAATGTTTAGTTGCTCAACGTGTTTTGAGTGTGCAGGTCACACAAGCTGAGCAAAATCAGAGGCACAATTTGTTCCATACCAAGGGTGTTGTGAAGGAACGTTCTGTGCGCGTCATAATAGACGGAGGGAGCTGCAACAACTTGGCTAGCATGGAGATGGTGGAGAAGCTTTCTCTCACCACAAGACCACATCCACATCCTTACTACATCCAATGGTTCAACAACAGCGGCAAGGTTAAGGTAACACGTACTGTTCGTGTGCATTTTAGTATCTCTACATATGCTGATTATGTTGATTGTGATGTGGTACCTATGCAAGCATGTTCCTTATTACTTGGTAGACCATGGCAATTTGATAAAAATTCTGTACACCATGGTAGAAACAATCACTATACTCTTGTTCATAAGG
>NW_021287674.1:0-1345 GCF_002162155.2 Triticum dicoccoides
AAGTCCAAAGGTGTTACATCACCTCCACTTGGGCCCATTGGCCTTGTACGACCTAGATTTAGTTTTAGGCTGCCTTGGGACGTCCTCCCACCTCCTTGGCCGCCACCCCTTGCTCCTATATAAGTAGATCCATCTAGTAGCTTTTCCTTGGGATTTGTTTAGTTAAAAGTTAGCCATTGCAACTTCGTGTACTTCGTTTGTGTCCAACGACCAGACCAAGACCGTTTACGGATCCCCACTTTTATCAATACTTCATATATACTCGCAATATTCAGATTGCTTTTATCATATTCTTGCTTGTTCTTCGATTGCTTGCAGGAATAGACCTTCGTGGTCAGGTTGATTGTGCTCCAGCGTGGTCAATAACCTCTCGGAGTTGGTTTAGCGATTGCTAAGGCGCAACGTCGTGCACGTTTGTAGTCGGATCGTCAAAGTCATCTTCACCAAATCGATAGTTATCATCTCGTCGAAAGATCGGGACACCCCGCCTCTATCACCGACCTTCCTCATGGACGCCGTGTGCATCTTCTACTTCAACGGCACCAGCACCTCAATCAGGTGCCTCCTACAGCCGTGATACAAGAAAACAGGAACAACCACCATTATCTGCCAAGAGCGCACCTGCCGGGCCTGCACAGAGTTCTTCTTCTTCCAGGGCATCAACAGGGCACACAAGTGATATTATTTGTCGTCGTTGTAAGGGAGGAGGTCATTATGCGAGAGAATGCAAATCTCCGCGTGTGATGATTGCTACCACGGATGGTGGATATGAGTCCGCTAGTGACTATGATGAGGAGACATTGGCTCTTATTACACGTGAAGAACATGGTGGAGATGATTCTGATCATGAGACGCAATACATGGCTCCTGAAGACGCTGGCAGGTATGAATGTTTAGTTGCTCAACGTGTTTTGAGTGTGCAGGTCACACAAGCTGAGCAAAATCAGAGGCACAATTTGTTCCATACCAAGGGAGTTGTGAAGGAACGTTCTGTGTGCGTCATAATAGACGGAGGGAGCTGCAACAACTTGGCTAGCATGGAGATGGTGGAGAAGCTTTCTCTCACCACAAGACCACATCCACATCCTTACTACATCCAATGGTTCAACAACAGCGGCAAGGTTAAGGTAACACGTATTGTTCGTGTGCATTTTAGTATCTCTACATATGCTGATTATGTTGATTGTGATGTGGTACCTATGCAAGCATGTTCCTTATTACTTGGTAGACCATGGCAATTTGATAAAAATTCTGTACACCATGGTAGAAACAATCACTATACTCTTGTTCATAAGGATAAAAATATTACTTTGCTTCCTATGACTCCTGATTCCATTTTGAAAGA
>NW_021287675.1:0-2337 GCF_002162155.2 Triticum dicoccoides
CTACAACAAGAATTTGATTTGCATATTATTGATAGAAAGGGAGTTGAGAACCCCGTTGTAGACAACTTGTCTAGGTTAGAGAATGTTCTTGATGACCCACTACCTATTGATGATAGCTTTCCAGATGAACAATTAGATGTCATAAATGCTTCTCATACTGCTCCATGGTATGCTGACTATGCTAATTACATTATTGCTAAATTTATACCACCTAGTTTCACATAGCAGCAAAATAAAAAGTTTTTCTATGATTTAAGGCATTACTTCTGGGATGACCCACACCTTTATAAAGAAGGAGTAGATGGTGTTATTAGACATTGTGTACCTGAGCATGAACAGGAACATATCCTACGCAAGTGTCACTCCGAGGCATATGGAGGACACCACGCTGGAGATAAAACTGCACACATGGTATTGCAATCCAGTTTTTATTGGCCTACTCTCTTCAAGGATGCCCGTAAGTTTGTCTTGTCTTGTGATGAATGTCAAAGAATTGGTAATATCAGTAGACATCAAGAAATGCCTATGAATTATTCTCTTGTTATTGAACCATTTGATGTTTGGGGCTTTGATTATCTGGGACCGTTTCCTTCCTCTAATGGGTATACACATATTTTAGTTGTTGTTGATTACCTTACTAAGTGGGTAGAAGCTATTCCAACTAGTAGTGCTGTTCATAACACCTCTATTAAGATGCTTAAAGAAGTTATTTTTCCGAGGTTTGGAGTTCCTAGATACTTAATGACTGTTGGTAGTTCACATTTTATTCATGGTCCTTTTCGTAAAAAGCTTGCTAAGTATGATGTTAATCATAGAATTGCATCTCCATATCACCCATAGTATAGTGGTCAAGTAGAATTGAGTAATAGAGAGCTCAAATTAATTTTGCAAAAGACTATTAATATATCTAGAAAGAATTGGTCCAAGAAACTTGATGATGCATTATGGGATTATAGAATTGCATATAAGAATCCTATGGGTATGTCTCCATATAAAATGGTATATGGAAAAGCATGGCACTTACCTCTTGAGCTAGAACATAAGGCATATCACTAAAAAAAAGACACATCCGTGACATTTTGGGCCGAACGAATTTTTTTCTGTCATACATATGACACTTCTATGACGATAATTGTGACAGAACCCGGTATCATCATAGATGTGGTGGGCTCCTACTTCTATGACAAAAAATCATGACAGAAAATGGGCTTTTCGTCCTCGGCGGGCCGGAGACGCAGCTGCATGACATTCCTTGGGCCGTCCATGACGGAAAAAATCGTGGTAGAAGCGAGGGGTAGGAAAATTTTAGGGAGTTGCCGGTTACGGTGGGAGGTCGGGGGCCGAGCGATGCGCGTTTCTCTCGTACACGTACGCACGTGTGTGCGAGGCGTTGGCTCTAACTGAACCCGAGCGAGGCGTTGGGCTCTAACTGAACCCGAGCGATTGTACTGCAGGCTACACGTTACTGAACCCGAACGATCGATCGATGGCTGTTAACTGAACCTGATGGAGCAATTCCTTCGCTAATGTTGGTAACTGAAGCCGATTGATTGGATAAACAGTGAGTGTTGCGGGGTGGGGGGGGGTGGATGAACAGTGAGCGGTGGCGTTGCCTCTGAATGAACAGGACCCCGTGGTGTGGAGGGCTGGATGACCAGTAGATGGTGGAGGGGTGGCCGTGGAGGGGTGGTTGAACAGGACCCCATGGTGTGGAGGGCTGGATGAACAGTAGACGGTGGAGGGGTGCTCGTGGAGGGGTGGTTGAACATTGGCCGGTGGAGTAGCGCGCGGTGGAGGCTGGATGAACAGGAGCCCGTGGAGGCTGGAGGAGGTCGACGGTAGCCCGTGGAGGCTGGAGGAGGTCGACGGTGGAGATGAACATTATCCCGTGGAGTCCCGGTTTGCGGTACGCCACACCCCTCCTGATGAACAGGACCCCCGTTTCGACTGTAGGAGGTCCGTTTCCTCCATTTTGCGGTACGCCACACCCCTCCTGATCAACATGACCCCCGTTTCGATGGTAGGAGGTCCGCTTCCTCTGTTTTGCGGTACGCCACACCCCTCCCGATCAACAGGACCCCTGTTTCGACCGTAGGAGGTCCGTTTCCTCCGTTTTGCGGTATGCCACACCCCTCCCGATCAACAGGACCCCATTCCGAACGTGGTCAGTCGAACACAAGGCCGTTTCCTCTGTTCTGCGGTACGCCAGGCCTCGTTTCCATCGCCTGTTTCGTCCAAGCCGGTTGGCTCCCACGCGTTCTATTTCCTCTCGATGAACACAATGCATTCCATTGCCTCCCCATGAACATGACGCATTCCGTTGCCTCCCCATGAACA
>NW_021287676.1:0-1748 GCF_002162155.2 Triticum dicoccoides
CTTGGGAAGCCAGTACCCATGGCTCATTTTTCGCGGTGACGTTTGCGCCCGCGGTCTTGGATTTGGCTTCGGGTATAACCATGGTGGTGAAATACCGGTCTTCTTTTATGACGTTCTTGGCCCATCTGACACGGAACATCGGGACCTTCTCTCCAGCGTAGCTCAGCTCCCAGATCTCCTCGATCCTTCCGTAGTATCTGTCCTTGTCGTTACCGGTGTAGGATTCCATCGTTACCCCGGAGTTCTGATAACCATCGCTCTTCATGTCCTTGGCCTCGGTGTAGAATGTGTAGCCGTTGATATCGTACGCCTCATAGGTCATCAGGTTGTGCTCGGCGCCCTGTGACAAGGCGAATATGAGTTGTTCTTCCGTGGAAGAATCCTTATGTAAAGGGTACGACAGAAGCTTATGCTTGAACCAACGCGTGAAACATGAGTTGTGCTCTTTGAGTGTATCTCCGTCCGTCCTCTGTTGGCCTCGGTCATTGTACGTCTTTTTAATAAAGGTTTTGTGCTCTACCACCCAAGGATCGACCACGTCTATGTGTTGTAGCGCAACTAGGTTTGCTCTTTCAAAGTCGGCGAGTCGACCCTCGAAGTCGACATGCATTTCGCGGCGACCCTCACGGTGACCCCATCCAGTGAGCCTGCCGAGGTGCCTGTTGACGGGCAGACCAACGGGGTTCTCGATGCCTAGATAATTCGTGCAGTAGGAGATGCACTCTTCGGTTAGAGAGCCCCTGGCTATGCTTCCTTCTGGACGTGACATGTTGCGAACGTATCCTTTGATGACACCATTCATCCTTTCGAACGGCATCATGCTGTGCAGGAACGTCGGCCCGAGTTGGATGATATCCTCCACTATATGGACCAGCAGATGCACCATAACGTCGAAGAATGCGGGCGGGAAGTACATCTCAAGCTCGCATAGTATCACCACGATCTCTTCCTGTAGCCTTCTGAGTTGCCTCACGCCAATCGACTTCCGAGAGATGACGTCGAAGAAGTTGCATAGGCCAAATAGCGTTTCATGGACGTGCGCGTCCATGATCCCACGGATTGCAACTGGAAGTATCTGCGTTATCAGCACGTGACAGTCGTGAGACTTCATCCCGCTGAACTTCTGCTTCGCTGGGTCTAGGTATCTGCTTATCTTCCCCGCGTAACCGTAAGGAAGTTTTACTCCTAGGAGGCAGGTGAAAAACTGCTTGATCTCCTCCTGACTTAGAGTGAAGCACGCGGGAGGGTAGTCATTTCCGGTCTTCTTGGCCTTTTTGCCTTTGCGACGACTTTCTGTGTCCTGCTTCGCCTCATCATCATCATCATCATCATCATCATCATCATCATCATCATCATATATAGCGTGAAGCTCCTGCCTGATGCCCATTGATTTCAAGTCTGCCCTTGCTTTCGGCCCATCTTTGGTCCTCTCTGGCATGTTGAGCAGGGTACCAAGCAGACTCTCGCACACGTTCTTCGTGATATGCATGACATCAAGGCTGTGAGGCACACGGTGGATCTTCCAGTACGGCAAGTCCCAGAAAACAGACCTCGTTTTCCATACCTTCAGCAGCGGCTCTGGCGCCTTTCGCTTCTTTCCCGGCTCTGGCGCCTTTTGCTTCTTTCCCGGCAGTGGGCAATCTTTCCAATTTTTCAACAACTTGTCTATTTCCTCGCCGCTCCTCGTACACGGGCGTTTTCGGGGTTCGGTTTCACCATCGAACAGATCCTTGCGTTTCCTCCACGGG
>NW_021287677.1:0-892 GCF_002162155.2 Triticum dicoccoides
GTAAGCCAGTTACCGGGAAGAAGTCAAAGAATGGACCCAAGCCTGAGACTGAGTGCTTTTATTGCAAGGGGAAGGGTCACTGGAAGCGGAACTGCCCCAAATACTTAGCGGATAAGAAGGCCGGCAACACCAAAGGTATATTTGATATACATGTGATTGATGTGTACCTTACCAGTAATCGTAGTAACTCCTGGGTATTTGATACCGGTGCCGTTGCTCATATTTGTAACTCACAGCAGGAGCTGCGGAATAAACGGAGACTGGCAAAGGACGAGGTGACGATGCGCGTCAGGAATGGTTCCAGAGTCGATGTGATCGCCGTCGGCACGCTGCCTCTACATTTACCTACGGGATTAGTTTTGAACCTCAATAATTGTTATTTAGTGCCAAGTTTGAGCATGAACATTGTATCTGGATCTCGTTTAATACGAGATGGCTACTCATTTAAGTCTGAGAATAATGGTTGTTCGATTTATCTGAGAGATATGTTTTATGGTCATGCTCCGATGGTCAATGGTTTATTCTTAATGAATCTCGAGCGTAATATTACACATGTTCATAGTGTAGATGCCAAAAGATTTAAAGTTGATAACGATAGTCCCACATACTTGTGGCACTGCCGCCTTGGTCACATTGGTGTCAAGCGCATGAAGAAGCTCCATGCCGATGGACTTTTAGAGTCTCTTGATTATGAATCGTTTGACACGTGCGAACCATGCCTCTTGGGCAAAATGACCAAGACTCCGTTCTCCGGAACAATGGAGCGAGCAACCAACTTGTTGGAAATCATACATACCGATGTGTGCGGTCCAATGAGCGTTGAGGCTCGCGGAGGATATCGTTATGTTCTCACTCTCACAGATGACTTGAGTAGATATGGGTATGTCTACTT
>NW_021287678.1:0-1109 GCF_002162155.2 Triticum dicoccoides
CTACTCCGGCAAGGAAACACGAATCGGAATCTAGATGGATCCCGAAAACAAACCTAATAAGCAAGGAACTCGGATTGGTGGTGGTATATGGCAGCGGTGGTAGTATATGGATATGGATCGGTGGTGGTATATGGATATGGATCGGTGGTGGTATATGGACACGGATTGGCGGTGGTATATGGATACGGATTCGGAGCGGTGGTGGTAGATGGCAGGGGCGATGATGATGGTGCGGCGACGGCGTGACAACTTGTGAACAGAACTCGAAACTCTAAAAGACTAGACACTAAGACCAGCAACTGAACACGACGATGCAACCGCAAATTCAACAAAGCAAATACAGAAAAGATTATGCAAGGCTCAGATTGGTTCGGATGGGATGAACTAACCCTAATTTTTTTTTGGCTTTTTCGTGGACTATAGGTATGAAGAACAGACTCGATCTAAACTACGAAAAACTGTAAAATCTCACCGAGCAACCTGGAAATCTGATACCACTTGATAGAGGCCAAGGTGTCCCGTCTTTCGATGAGATGATGGATTTCGCTTTGGAGGAAGTCGACTTTGACGATCCGACTACGAACGTGCGAGGACGTCGCGCCTTAGCAATCGCTAAACCAACTCCGAGAGGTTATTGACCACGCCGGAGCATGATCAACCTGACCACGAGGGTCTGTTTCCTGCGAGCAAACGAAGAACAAGCAAGAAACTGAGATTGCAATCTGGATATTGCGAATATAAGATGAAAGCTTTATTGATCAAGGTGGGGTTCTGTGACGCCTTTGTCTGGTCGTTGAACACAAATGAAGTACGCGAAGTTGCAGCTATGGCGAACTTTTAATCTAAACAAAACCCAAGGTCTAAACGATGCCCTAAGGGCTGTATATATGGAGGAAGAGGGGGTGGATTTCGTGGCCCTTGGTGGAGGGGTCCGAAATCAACCCTATCTCTTGTTTCCCCACACATACGGACTCTAAAAATAGCCTATACTTATGTATTTCGAAATTACATGGGCCTGGCCCAATAATAAGGTGACGCAGCACCTAAAATAGCCTCGGGACGAAATTTATGAAGTGGCATCTTGTATATTTCGTCCAAGGCTTCATGCA
>NW_021287679.1:0-7490 GCF_002162155.2 Triticum dicoccoides
GAATTAAATCATAAATATTTGAATTTGGGCATTTAAAATTATATAAAATATTTAAATGCTCAAATATCTCCAAACTAAAATGTTTCATGTTGGAAATAATCCAACTATGGACCAGGAGTAATTTGGTGATTTTAGGAGTTGCCTAAGTATTTTATTTAATTCAACAAAGTTGCAGAAGTATTAAAAAAACAGAAACAGAAAGAAAATGGGAAAAGCTTACCTGGCGCCTGCTCCCGGCCCACCTGCCGGCCCAGCCCAGCACCGCTCCAGCGAGCTGCTTGCCGGCCAGGCAGGCAGGCAGGTGCCCGACGGCGACCGCAGCGTGCGCCACGCACCTGCTCGCCGCCTCGCCGCTCCCCTCGCCCGGTGACGTCGTGGATCAGCCTCCCTCGCTCCCCCGAACCCCCCAGACACCCCCTCTCCTCTCCAGCTCCTCCCCCTCGCGCTCCCCCGCCATGGCCGACGCCACCATCGCCGTGCCTTCGTCGTAGCCGTGCTCCCCGCCGCCCGTGCGTCCTCTCACCGTGTCCAGGAGCTCCGCCGCTGTCCACTTCATCGAGCAGCCGAGCCCCGAGCGCTCGCAACGCCCGAGTCCACCGCAACGGCCTCGCCCGAACCGTCGTCGCCGGAGATCCCCTTCAACGCCGTCGTCGCTCCGGTCCATCTCCGGCCGCACCAAGGACTCCGCCGCACTCACTGTGAGCTTAGCCATCTTCCCCTCCCTTCCGTTCTTGCTCCCGAGCCGTGTAGCAACCTCCCGGAGCTCAACCACACCCACCGCCGTGGAGCTCGTCGCCGACGTGCTCCCGGTCATCCTCCGGCCACAAACTGGTGTCCATCATGCTCACCGTGTCACTTAGCATCTAGCTAGCCACTCCCCGAGCCTCACCGACCCCTCTAGCGTCAAGTTCGTCTTCGGCCGAACCCCGGTGGCCGCCAAAGTCATCGCCGGCGCCAACTCCGGCCACCCCGACCCCAACGGACTCCACCAAGAGCTGCGGCTCGTCCCCAGCTCCACTCCGGTGGTCTCGGCGACCCATTTGGTGGCCGGAACGACCAAAACCACTTCCGCCGCCGCGTCGGACTCGCCGGCGGCTAAACGCCGGTGCAGCCGACCCGGGTTTGACCACGGGTGGGCCCTGGTTGACTCCCCTGAGTCAATGACAGGTGGGGCCCAGCCCTGTTAATTAAACAGGTTTAGTTTTAATTAACTTTAATTAAATTAATCACCCTGACACGTGGGACCCACTGTCAGGTTTGACCTGGACCAGTTTCGTTGACCTGCTGACGTCACACTGACGTCAGGCTGACGCAATAATTGATTTTCTGGATTTAAATTAAATCAGGAAATTCCAGAATATTATTTAAACTTCAAAATTTCATAACTTTTTTTCTGTAACTCCAAATTGGACAAATTATATATGAAAAATGATCAGAAAAATCCAATCTATCCATTTGTACTATTTTCATGCATGATTAAACAAGTTAAATTGATGTTTTAAGCAGAACAAGGAAAAGCACTTAAAAGGCCATGTTTGAGTTTGAAATTTGAATCTATGATTCAAATTTGTTCAAATCCTTCTGGTTTTAGTTGCATTAGCCCAACACACTCATATTGCTATGTTTCATGCATGCATCATATTGTTGCACATTGTTTGGTGATGGTTGTGTATCGGTGTCCTTCGCGACAGGTTCTGCCTCCGAGGAGTACCGTGATTACCCTAACGAAGAACGGTATCAGTGCATCGAACCATCAGGCAAGCAACCAACCATTTTATCATATCGATACAATCCCATGTTCTCGCTCTTGCTCTCTTTTACTGCATTAAGACAACACGATTCAAACTGCTGTGTGCTACGGTAGTTGAACCCATTTCCTCTGCATGACCTGTCATTGCCACAGTAACTAGATGAAACCCACTAGCATGTGTAGGAGTTGATTGAGCCATATGTATGTGTTGTTCCTACCTTGCTATGCCTGCTATGCTTAGAGTCGTGTCGGGTCTGGTTCATCTGGGTGATGGCTAGAGTGAAATGATTATGTCGGTAATGAGAGTGGTGTGGTGAACACGATTTGGTAAAGGTATCGATGAGAGGCCATGTAGGAGTACATGGTGGGTTGTTTCATTGAAGCCGACCTTAAGCACTGAGATCTGTATGTGTGATTTAAGATACAGCTACTACCATGCATTGGGCCCTGAGATATGACCCCGCTCGACTTCTTATTCACCCTAGCTCTCTGTCCAGGAGTTGCAAGTAGTTTCTGGTGTTTGTAGCCTACTGGAGGCCGTGGACAGCGCTGACCATAGGGGTGGGCTGTGATGCGGTAGGTACGTGGCCGGGTGTACCGAATACCCGTTAGGTATCTCGGGAACCCTGTTCACATCGTTCGGGGCCGTATGGGAAACCTCGGCCGGACTCCCTGCGGATGGAACCTGGATAGGCGATAAACCTGGACTGGAGGCTTAGGTGATTAGGTAGGTCGTGGCCGACACCCACGTTGGGCTTCCGCTTGAAGGTTGCCGAGTACATGTCGTGTAAACGACGGTAAGTGGTGAGAGCGTGTATGAAGAAGTACCCCCTGCAGGGTTAACATGATCTATTCGAATAGCCGCGTCCGCGGTAAAGGACTACTTGGTTGCCTATACAGTTCATAGACAAATAAATGGAAACTACTAAAAGCCTCAGGATAAGTGTGAGTGCCGAGGATGGCTCTTCCGTAGGAAGACGGAGGCGGATCCTCGGTAGTGTATTGAATTGGTGAGTAGTGGACTCGTGTGCGCAAAACCATTTCAAGTTGGAGTATCGTAGGATAGCCTAGCCAAGAGTCAAAGCTGGCTTGCTGCAATAACTCCACCAACCCTTCTTGATACTATGCATGTATGTAGGATCTGATGTAAGTCTTGCTGAGTACCTTTGTACTCATGTTGCTATAATCTACATTTTTACAGAAGACGCTGCAACCCCTTCTGATGGGTTCTATGTAGACGTTGACATCAACGAATAGGCTAAAGACCCAGGTGGTGACCCTGAGCTTGTGAAGGACCATGTAGTATAGCTAGGCTTTCCAAGCCTCTTCCATTTTACTAGTTGTCTGTACCCAGACAAGTTACTTCCGCTGCTGGTTTGTATGACTGTATGACTTGTATGTGGGGTCGTGAGACCCGTACCTTTGTGTATGTTATGTATGGCTCACTGAGCCTTAAATAAAGTACTTGTGTCATAGAGTCATGTTGTGATGCTTCGTTGTATTTGCACATATCGAGCATATTGTGTGTATGATTGAAATGCTTGGTATGTGTGGGTTCTGACTATCTAGTTGTTTATCTTCAGTAGCCTCTCTTACCGGGAAATGTCTCCTAGTGTTACCGCTGAGCCATGGTAGCTTGCTACTGCTCTGGAACACTTAGGCTGGCCGGCATGTGTCCTTCTTCGTTCCTGTGTCTGTCCCTTCGGGGAAATGTCACGCTTTGAGTACCGGAGTCCTGTTAGCCCGCTACAGCCCGGTTTACCGGAGTCCTGCTAGCCCAGTGCTACAGCTCGGACCCACTTGCTGATGACCGACACGTTCGAAGCTGGGTCATGGATGCCTGTCCCTGTAAGTCTGTGTCACTTTGGGTTTACGACTAGTCATGTCAGCCCGGGCTCTTTATCATATGGATGCTAGCGACACTATCATATACGTGAGCCAAAAGGCGCAAACGGTCCCGGGAAAAGGTAAGGCGACACCCGTGGGAATACCGTGCGTGAGGCCGCAAAGTGATATGAGGTGTTACCAGCTAGATCGATGTGACATCGAGTCGGGGTCCTGACAGCGTTGGCATCAGAGCCGGACTGCCTGTAGGTTCTCCAAGCCAAACTGGTCGATGTTGAGTCTAGAAATTCTTTAGTTATATGTAGGGGAATTGCTTGTGGGATGGAACGTAAGGCTCTTTTTACTCCTTTACCTTATGACTTTCTGATCTGAGTCAGTCCATTCTTCCACCGGGGGTTAAGGAATTAGGATCTGTTCTCTCTATTAGGATCACGAGTTACTAATCAGTAGTACCTTATAAGTTTGATGGTTACCAGCCTAGTTCAGTTCTACTACCACATTATGTTGCCAGAATGGTTTCAGAACTTTGATATGATGATGATGAGTGTGTACGAAATCCTTTGTCAAATGTCTCAAATCCTTTTTGAGCATTTACAGCTGTCATGCTGCCGAAATTTTGCTAGAAATTCTAATGCCTTTGCGTTATGATTGTGCTTTCAGATGGCCACTCGCGACCTCAATCAAGTGGTTCGCCTGACTCGGTGCCTAGATGTACCCGGCCATACTGCTAAGTTGGTCAGGGTAATGACTGAGGCTGGATACCGCTGGTATCCCGAGTACACGGTCAAAGAGCAATTCCGAGATTTTAATCAAAGCCAGTATCTCTGCACTGTCAGGATATTTCCATCTTATCCTGGATCCACCGAGCCTCTTCACTGCTCCTATGGACTCGGGGTTACTATTGAGATGGCTGTGCAGGACGCCGCCTACTCTATGATGACCATTATGCGAGTCAGATCTGGGTTATTTCGGGACTCTGATTTCCGGTATATGCCAGGATCACTTCCGGGAGCACAAGGGTATCTCCAGGCTATCTATGCTGACCCCACTCAGGAGGATTCACGGACTCGCACCACTGCTGAGATGCTCGAGGATAAGGACCGTGAAAATCGGGCCTTAAGGTTAGAGCTCTTCAATACCCGTGCTGACCACTGGGCCACTTTGACTCGGTTCGCACCGGCGGTGCAAGCTGGATATTCAGATATGCGCGATCTCTATCCTGTGAGATCTGCTCTGCCGGACGTGATGGTTTGGCGTGATGTAGGAGGCATCACCCCACCTCGCGGTCCCCGCAGGCCACCGTCTGTTGGTCCAAGACCTCATCCTAGCCCCTATGGTCCACAAGCTCCGCGAGATCGTCTGTTTCCGGATGATCATGTTGAGCTTCCAGGCTATGGAGGTGACTTCTACGAGGACTACTACGGATCGGTCTGAGTTAGTGGTAGTATCACTAGTTCGCACTAGCTGTGTCGTCTATCGTCCCGCGTGACTCGTGGGATATGACCTAGTTTGTACTCTTTCCGGAGGTGTGGAAAAATAATGTATAGGAGCTTGGAATGCCTCCGATGAGATGTAATCCTCTTTTCACCGTAATAGGACTTTGTTTGGTCTTGTACTAAACCCTGTATGGTGTGTATGACGATGGAATAAAGAAGCAGCTTCTGTATCTACCATGTCATACGGATGATCATCTTGCATTTCGAGTTATTCCTTACATTTTTATCCTATGTCGGAATTTTATCATCCTGACTAAATCATTGTCTTGTTTACCTAGGATGGTCAACACGCGCGCTAACCCTGCTTCTCAAGAGCAGGCCGAAGGCAGTGAAGGCAGGAATGAAAATCTGCCTCATCCTCCTTCACTAGCCGAGGTTATGATGGAAGCTGAGAGAAACAAGCGGGAGACCAACCGTTTGTTGGAGCGTATTGAACAGAACACGGCACACCATCAGAGGACTAACGTGGTGTCACTCAGTGATTTTATCAAATTACATCCACCCACGTTCCACCACTCCGTCGAGCCTCTCGACGCTGATGACTGGCTTCGCAGTATCTCTCATAAACTGCGTTCCGCGCTGGTAGCGGAGGCTGACAAGGTCACCTTTGCTGCATATCATCTTGAAGGCCCCGCCAGTCTATGGTGGGAGAATTATGGAGCTATGCGCCCGGCAGGCCATGTCACTACTTGGGCTGAATTCAGCGAGGCTTTCCGTGAACATCACATTCCGGAGGGTCTCATGGACCGTAAACGTGAAGAATTTTGCAGTTTCACCCAAGGCCGACTTTCTGTGGATGTTTACAGCAGGGAGTTCGGTAATCTCGCACGATATGCAAGCGAGGAAGTTTCTACTGACGCCAAGAAGCAAGCAAGGCTCCGTAAGGGCCTTAGTCCTGAGCTTCGCCGTGACCTCCGTCTGCATGAGTGCACATCTTTTCAGAAACTTGTCAACAAAGCCATCAGTGCTGAAACTGGTCAGACTGACTATGACGCAACACGCAAGCATGGCCGTGACATGGGTTCCTCATCCGGTGCTGGTCCTCAGAAGCGCCGCGTGTGGGTACCCAACACCGCCCTGCCACCCAGGTTCACACCGAGGCCATCCTTCCAGGCGCCTCGCCCTGTTCAACAGTCTGCTCCGGCCAAGCCCTATGGGGGTCCAACTAACAATGCTCCTCCACGTACCAGTTCCGTGACTTGTTTCAAGTGTGGGGAATCTGGCCACTATATGCGTGAGTGTCACCAGACCAACCCCAACCAGTCTGCTAAAGCTGTTGGCCGTGGCAAGTCGACAGGAAAAATTTTCCACGCCAAGCCGGTCACTGCTTCACGTGGCCATGTCAACTGTATCTCTGCCGAAGAAGCTCAAGAGGATCCCAACGTCGTTCTTGGTACGCTTCTTGTTAATTGCCACCCGGCATCTGTTCTTTTCGATACAGGAGCCTCTCATTCTTTTATATCCGAAAGTTATGCTCGTTTGCATAACGTTGCATTCTGTGACATGCCATCCACTATGGAGATTTCTACCCCTGGTTCTAGATGGCAGACCTCTAGGGTAAGTTATGGAAATGAAATCCAAGTCGACAGACTTGTTTTCCTCGCGTCTTTGATAGCCCTTAAATTTTCAGATATTAATATCATTTTGGGTATGGACTGGATGTCAGCTCATCATGCCAAAATTGATTGCTTCTCTAGGACTGTTCGACTCACTCACCCTTCGGGCAAGATAGTCAATGTCTTGACCCGAATAGCCAAGCGACAATTATATTCTCTTAACGCCAGCCCTTTGCCAGACCTTGAGGACGTTCCGGTAGTCCGTGACTTCCCGGATGTCTTTCCAGAGGAATTGCCAGGTGTCCCACCTGACAGGGAAGTTGAGTTCGTAATAGACCTCATTCCAGGAACCGTTCCGATTGCTAGAAGACCTTATAAGATGGCACCCCTAGAACTAGCCGAGCTTAAGAAACAACTCGATGAGTCCTTGAAAAAGGGTTTCATACGACCTAGCTCATCTCCGTGGGCTTGCCCCGTCCTATTCGTCAAGAAGAAGGATGGTACGGACCGGATGGTTGTAGATTACCGACCTGTCAATTTGGTCACAATCAAGAACAAATATCCGCTTCCCAGGATCAACGACCTGTACGATCAGCTCGCTGGATCCTCAGTCTTCTCCAAGATGGATTTGAGGTTGGGCTACCATCAAATCAAAATCAGAAACGGGGACATCCCTAAAACGGCCTTTGTTACTCGTTACGGCCAATACGAGTACACCGTCATGTCCTTCGGTTTAACCAACGCTCCAGCCACCTTTTCTCGGTTAATGAACTCAATCTTCATGGAGTATTTGGATAAATTCGTCGTAGTTTATCTCGATGATATACTCATCTACTCCAAGAA
>NW_021287680.1:0-1227 GCF_002162155.2 Triticum dicoccoides
AAAAAACCTTGAAGTGCCCGTGTAACAGATGAGTTCTTGTCCGAAACCCTGATACTCCGAAAGAGTTTGTCCAGTTTGTACATGAAGTGCGTCCAGTTTTTGCCGTGACCCTCTCTACTCTTTTGCGCAGGCTATGCGGGTGAAATGATGATACCATGCCAAGTTTCAACATTTTCAGAATTCATTTTGTAGTGGTTTTCAATTTCACGGTCATTTAGCTCTCTAAACAATTAGGTAAATGACCGAAAAATAACAAATGATGTCAGAACATGTTGGAAATTGATGACGTCGCTTTGAATGCTGCATACTGAACACAAAAGAAGTCCGGAGTTCAAATAAGTTTAAAAAACATTGAAGTGCCTGTGTAACAGATGAGTTCTCGTCCGAAACCCTGATACTCCGAAAGAGTTTGTCCAGTTTGTACACGAAGTGCGTCCAATTTTTGCCGTGACCCTCTCTACTCTTTCGCGCATGCTATGCGGGTGAAATGATGATACCATGGCAAGTTTCAACATTTTGAGAATTCATTTTGTAGTGATTTTCAATTTCACAGTCATTTAGCTCTCTAAACAATTCGGTAAATGACCGAAAAACAACAAATGATGTAAGGAAATTGATGACGTCGCTTTGAATGATGCATACTCAGCACAAAAGAAGTCCGGAGTTCAAATAAGTTTCAAAAACATTGAAGTGGCCGTGTAACAGATGAGTTCTCGTCCGAAACCCTGATACTCCAAAAGAGTTTCTCCAGTTTGTACACGAAGTGCGTCCAGTTTTTGTCGTGACCCTCTCTACTCTGTCGCACATGCTATGCGGGTGAAATGATGACACCATGCCAAGTTTCAACATTTTCAGAATTCATTTTGTAGTGATTTTGAATTTCACGGTCATTTAGCTCTCTAAACAATTAGGTAAATGACCGAAAAACAACAAATGATGTCCGAACATGTTGGAAATTGATGACGTCGCTTTGAATGCTGCATACTTAACACAAAATAAGTCCGGAGTTCAAATAAGTTTAAAAAACATTGAAGTGCTCGTGTAACAGATGAGTTCTTGTCCGAAACCCTGATACTCCGAAAGAGTTTGTCCAGTTTGTACACGAAGTGCGTCCAGTTTTTGTCGTGACCCTCTCTACTCTTTCGCACATGCTATGCGGGTGAAATGATGATACCATGCCAAGTTTCAACATTTTGAGAATTCATTTTGTAGTGATTTTCAATTTCA
>NW_021287681.1:0-1819 GCF_002162155.2 Triticum dicoccoides
GTGACTATAAAGGTAGACTACGGGTATCTCCGAAAGTGTCTGTTGGGTGACATGGATCAAGACTGGGATTTGTCACTCCGTATGACGGAGAGGTATCACTGGGCCCACTCGGTAATGCATCATCATAATGAGCTCAGAGTGACCAAGTGTCTGGTCACGGGATCATGCATTACGGTACGAGTAAAGTGACTTGCCGGTAACAAGATTGAACGAGGTATTGGGATACCGACAATCGAATCTCGGGCAAGTAACATATCGATAGACAAAGGGAATAGCGTACGGGGTTGATTGAATCCTCGACATCGTGGTTCATCCGATGAGATCATCGTGGAGCATGTGGGAGCCAACATGGGTATCCAGATCCCGCTGTTGGTTATTGACCGAAGAGTCGTCTCGGTCATGTCTGCTTGTTTCCCGAACCCGTAGGGTCTACACACTTAAGGTTCGGTTACGCTAGGGTTGTAGGGATATGTATATGCAGTAACCCGAATGTTGTTCGGAGTCCCGGATGAGATCCCGGACGTCACGAGGAGTTCCGGAATGGTCCGGAGGTAAAGATTTATATATGGGAAGTCCTGTTTCGGGCATCGGGACAAGTCTCGGGGTTATCGGTATTGTACCGGGACCACCGGAAGGGTCCCGGGGGTCCACCGGGTGGGTCCACCTGTCCCGGGGGGCCACATGGGCTGTAAGGGGGTGCGCCTTGGCCTAATGGGCCAAGGGCACCAGCCCCACATAGGCCCATGCGCCTAGGGTTTAAGGGGACAAGAGTCCTAGGAGGGTAAGGCACCTCCTAGGTGCCTTGGGGGGGAGGGAAACCTCCCCTTGGCCGCCGGCCATAGGAGATTGGATCTCCTAGGCTGCGCACCACCCCCCCTTGGCACCCCTATATATAGTGGGGGAGAGGAGGGACTTCATACCTTGAGTCCTTGGCCTTTGGTTGCCTCCTTCTCCCTCCCCAACACCTCCTCCACCTCCATAGTGCTTAGCGAAGCTCTGCCGGAGTACTGCAGCTCCATCAAGACCACGCCGTCGTGCTGCTGCTGGTGCCATCTCCCTCAACCTCTCCTCCCTCCCTTGCTGGATCAAGAAGAGGAGACGTGGCTGTTCCGTACGTGTGTTGAACGCGGAGGTGCCGTCCGTTCGGCGCTGGTCATCGGTGATTTGGATCACGTCGAGTACGACTACATCATCACCGTTCTTTTGAACGCTTCCGTGCGCGATCTACAAAGGTATGTAGATGCATCTGATCACTCGTTGCTAGATGAACTCCTAGATGATCTTGGTGAAACGAGTAGGAAAATTTTTGTTTTCTGCAACGTTCCCCAACAGTGGTATCAGAGCCAGGTTTATGCGCAGTTCTTCTTGCGCGAGTAGAACACAATTTGTTGTGGGCGTAGATTTGTCAACTTTCTTGCTGTTACTAGTCCTTTCTTGCTTCAGCGGTATTGTGGGATGAAGCGGCCCGGACCAACCTTACACGTACGCTTACGTGAGACCGGTTCCACCGACTAACATGCACTAGTTGCATAAGGTGGCTGGCGGGTGTCTGTCTCTCCTACTTTAGTTGGAGCGGAATCGATGAACAGGGTCCTTATGAAGGGTAAATAGAAGTTGACAAATCACGTTGTGGCTTTAACGTAGGTAAGAAAACGTTCTTGCTAGAACCCTAATTCAGCCACGTAAAACTTGCAACAACAATTAGAGGACGTCTAACTTGTTTTTGCAGCAAGTGGTTTGTGATATGATATGGCCAAAGTTGTGATGAATGATGAATGATCTATATGTGATGTATGAGATGTTCATGCTATTGTAATAG
>NW_021287682.1:0-1062 GCF_002162155.2 Triticum dicoccoides
TTTCCACCGAGCCATGGTAGCTTGCTACTGCTCCGGAACACTTAGGCTGGCCGGCATGTGTCCTTCTTCGTTCCTGTGTCTGTCCCTTCGGGGAAATGTCACGCGGTGAATACCGGAGTCCTGTTAGCCCGCTACAGCCCGGTTCACCGGAGTCCTGCTAGCCCAGTGCTACAGCCTGGATTCACTCGCTGATGACCGACACGTTCGATGCTGGGTCATGGATGCCTGTCCCTGTAAGTCTGTGCCGCTTTGGGTTTACGACTAGCCATGTCAGCCCGGGCTCCTTATCATATGGATGCTAGCGACACTGTCATATACGTGTGCCAAAAGGCGCAAACGGTCCCGGGCAAAGGTAAGGCGACACCCGTGGGAATACCGTGCGTGAGGCCGCAAAGTGATATGAGGTGTTACATGCTAGATCGATGTGGCATTGAGTCGGGGTCCTGACATCGACTTAGGAATAACTTACACCCCAGGGAAAGCCAACGTCATGGCTGATGCGCTAAGTCGTAAATCTTATTGTAACAACCTAATGTTACAACAAAGTCAACCGCTTCTCCATGAGGAATTTCGGAAGCTTAACCTTCACATTGTTCCTCAAGGTTTCCTTTCCACCTTGGTGGCGAAACCTACCCTTACGGACCAGATCGTCAAGGCACAGAAGGTAGATCCGGGAATCTCCCGCATCAAGAGAAACATCAAGAAAGGAATTGCGAATTGTTTCTCCATTAATGATCAAGGGGTCGTATACTTCGGGAATCGACTAGTGGTTCCCAAAGTGCGAAACCTGAGGCAATTGATCCTTAAGGAGGCTCATGAATCTCCTCTCACCATTCATCCCGGTAGTACTAAGATGTATCAGGACCTACGCCAGAGGTTCTGGTGGACTAGGATGAAGAGAGAAATTGCTCAGTATATTGCTAATTGCGACGTCTGTCGTCGTGTAAAAGCAGAGCATCAACGGCCTGCTGGCACCCTTCAACCCTTAGCTATTCCTGAATGGAAATGGGATAAAATTGGTATGGATTTCATTACCGGTTTTCCCAGGACCAAGAGAGGGAA
>NW_021287683.1:0-969 GCF_002162155.2 Triticum dicoccoides
TCCATATCTGCTCAAATCATCTGTGAAGGTGAGAAAATAACGATATCCGCCTCGAGCCTCAATATTCATCGGACCACATACATCGGTATGTATGATTTCCAACAAATCTGTTGCTCTCTCCATAGTACCGGAGAACGGTGTTTTAGTCATCTTGCCCATGAGGCACGGTTCGCAAGTACCAAGTGATTCATAATCAAGTGGTTCCAAAAGTCCATCAGTATGGAGTTTCTTCATGCGCTTTATACCGATATGACCTAAACGACAGTGCCACAAATAAGTTGCACTTTCATTATCAACTCTGCATCTTTTGGTTTCAACATTATGAATATGTGTATTACTACTATCGAGATTTAATAAGAATAGACCACTCTTCAAGGGTGCATGACCATAAAAGATATTACTCATATAAATAGAACAACCATTATTCTCTGATTTAAATGAATAACCGTCTCACATTAAACAAGATCCAGATATAATGTTCATGTTCAACGCTGGCACCAAATAACAATTACTTAGGTCTAATATTAATCCCGAAGGTAGATGTAGAGGTAGCGTGCCGACTGCGATCACATCGACTTTGGAACCGTTTCCCACGCGCATCGTCACCTCGTCCTTAGCCAATCTTCGCTTAATCCGTAGCCCCTGTTTCGAGTTGCAAATATTAGCAACAGAACCAGTATCAAATACCCAGGTGCTACTGCGAGCATTAGTAAGGTACACATCAATAACATGTATATCACATATACCTTTGTTCAACTTGCCATCCTTCTTATCCGCCAAATACTTGGGGCAGTTCCGCTTCCAGTGACCAGTCTGCTTGCAGTAGAAGCACTCAGTTTCAGGCTTAGGTCCAGACTTGGGTTTCTTCTCTTGAGCAGCAACTGGCTTGCTGTTCTTCTTGAAGTTCCCTTTCTTCTTTCCTTTGCCCTTTTTCTTGAAACTAGTGGTTTTGTTAACCATCAACACTTG
>NW_021287684.1:0-2379 GCF_002162155.2 Triticum dicoccoides
GTTCTTCGTTAGGGTAATCACGGTACTCCTCGGAGGCAGAACCTGTCGCGAAGGACACCGATACACAACCATCACCAAACAATGTGCAACAATATGATGCATGCATGAAACATAGCAATATGAGTGTGTTGGGCTAATGCAACTAAAACCAGAAGGATTTGAACAAATTTGAATCATAGATTCAAATTTCAAACTCAAACATGGCCTTTTAAGTGCTTTTCCTTGTTCTGCTTAAAACATCAATTTAACTTGTTTAATCATGCATGAAAATAGTACAAATGGATAGATTGGATTTTTCTGATCATTTTTCATATATAATTTGTCCAATTTGGAGTTACAGAAAAAAAGTTATGAAATTTTGAAGTTTAAATAATATTCTGGAATTTCCTGATTTAATTTAAATCCAGAAAATCAATTATTGCGTCAGCCTGACGTCAGTGTGACGTCAGCAGGTCAACGGAACTGGTCCAGGTCAAACCTGACAGTGGGTCCCACGTGTTAGGGTGATTAATTTAATTAAAGTTAATTAAAACTAAACCTATTTAATTAACAGGGCTGGGCCCCACCTGTCATTGACTCAGGGGAGTCAACCAGGGCCCTGATCAAATGGTTGGTTGCTTGCCTGATGGTTCGATGCACTGATACGGTTCTTCGTTAGGGTAATCACGGTACTCCTCGGAGGCAGAACCTGTCGCGAAAGACACCGATACACAACCATCACCAAACAATGTGCAACAATATGATGCATGCATGAAACATAGCAATATGAGTGTGTTGGGCTAATGCAACTAAAACCAGAAGGATTTGAACAAATTTGAATCATAGATTCAAATTTCAAACTCAAACATGGCCTTTTAAGTGCTTTTCTTTGTTCTGCTTAAAACATCAATTTAACTTGTTTAATCATGCATGAGAATAGTACAAATGGATAGATTGGATTTTTCTGATCATTTTTCATATATAATTTGTCCAATTTGGAGTTACAGAAAAAAAGTTATGAAATTTTGAAGTTTAAATAATATTCTGGAATTTCCTGATTTAATTTAAATCCAGAAAATCAATTATTGCGTCAGCCTGACGTCAGTGTGACGTCAGCAGGTCAACGGAACTGGTCCAGGTCAAACCTGACAGTGGGTCCCACGTGTCAGGGTGATTAATTTAATTAAAGTTAATTAAAACTAAACCTGTTTAATTAACAGGGCTGGGCCCCACCTGTCATTGACTCAGGGGAGTCAACCAGGGCCCACCCGTGGTCAAACCCGGGTCGGCTGCACCGGCGTTTAGCCGCCGGCGAGTCCGACGCGGCGGCGGAAGTGGTTTTGGTCGTTCCGGCCACCAAATGGGTCGCCGAGACCACCGGAGTGGAGCTGGGGACGAGCCGCAGCTCTTCGTGGAGTCCGTTGGGGTCGGGGTGGCCGGAGTTGGCGCCGGCGACGACTTTGGCGGCCACCGGGGTTCGGCCGAAGACGAACTTGACGCTAGAGGGGTCGGTGAGGCTCGGGGAGTGGCTAGCTAGATGCTAAGTGACACGGTGAGCATGATGGACACCAGTTTGTGGCCGGAGGATGACCGGGAGCACGTCGGCGACGAGCTCCACGGCGGTGGGTGCGGTTGAGCTCCGGGAGGTTGCTACACGGCTCGGGAGCAAGAACGGAAGGGAGGGGAAGATGGCTAAGCTCACAGTGAGTGCGACGGAGTCCTTGGTGCGACCGGAGATGGACCGGAGCGACGACGGCGTTGAAGGGGATCTCCGGCGACGACGGTTCGGGCGAGGCCGTTGCGGTGGACTCGGGCGTTGCGAGCGCTCGGGGCTCGGCTGCTCGATGAAGTGGACAGCGGCGGAGCTCCTGGACACGGTGAGAGGACGCACGGGCGGCGGGGAGCACGGCTACGACGAAGGCACGGCGATGGTGGCGTCGGCCATGGCGGGGGAGCGCGAGGGGGAGGAGCTGGAGAGGAGAGGGGGTGTCTGGGGGGTTCGGGGGAGCGAGGGAGGCTGATCCACGACGTCACCGGGCGAGGGGAGCGGCGAGGCGGCGAGCAGGTGCGTGGCGCACGCTGCGGTCGCCGTCGGGCACCTGCCTGCCTGCCTGGCCGGCAAGCAGCTCGCTGGAGCGGTGCTGGGCTGGGCCGGCAGGTGGGCCGGGAGCAGGCGCCAGGTAAGCTTTTCCCATTTTCTTTCTGTTTCTGTTTTTTTAATACTTCTGCAACTTTGTTGAATTAAATAAAATACTTAGGCAACTCCTAAAATCACCAAATTACTCCTGGTCCATAGTTGGATTATTTCCAACATGAAACATTTTAGTTTGGAGATATTTGAGCATTTAAATATTTTATATAATTTTAAATGCCCAAATTCAAATATTTATGATTTAATTC
>NW_021287685.1:0-1023 GCF_002162155.2 Triticum dicoccoides
GATATTGGTAGAATCTTGATGATTGTGGAAATGCTCAAGTTCTTGAGAGCACGCACAAGCGTTAGGTGTTACCGTCGACACTAACTAGGTTTGCTCTCAACTTCCTCGGAAATGCTATGACCTCTTCAAACAGTGAATTCACTCCCTATTGTTGGGTTCTTCCCCAGTTACCAGAATCATTCCTAGCATTTGCATTTTGTTCCTAGCTTGCACCGCCAATGTGCCATTCTACCATGGGTCTCTTCCATTTCCGGTGATAAGCAAATTCATCCATTACGTTGTCTTCAACAAGGTAATCCACATCATTCAAGTCCGAGTATGCCATTCTACCGACCCCCTCCAAACGATCGCTCGAGAATTGCCTTAGGCTGGTTTAAAGAGTTTCAATGATCTCTGAATCAAAAGTAATTCTTTTTGCCACTTAAGGGGATATCTCTACGAGTCACCTTCCCTAAGGTGTATCATTATGGTATCATGGCAACTCAACTCCTCGCTACGTTGACAATCATTTACCACCTTCTTAGGTATGAAATTGTTGTCTACCTAGCGAACCTTCGTCATCCGTTTCTTCCACCCCTATTGATGTGTATCTTGTGTCTCAACCCGAAAGATGGTTCTATGTCTCATTCCGTAAGTTAATCTTGAGTTGTTCGATCTTCGAGGAGATCGACCCTTCTAGAGTCTCCTTCTTCCCCCCCCCCCTGTCATGTTGACAGGATTTCTCAGAGCAAGACGACAAGACAAAGATGGTGTTCAAATCAACGTTCAACTGAAGTGCACCCTGGATTGTGAAGATTATACTAGTTGCGTTTCCCCTTCACCTTACCCTACGCTTGAATCTCGAGACGAGATTCTTGTTTAGTGGGGGTGAGTTGTCACATCCCTAGCTTCTGGTAATGCTCTAGGCTAGCTTCATGTGTGCATCATGTTTAAATTTCATTTAAATTTGAAATGAGGATTGGTGGAACCCTCAGAATCATTTTGAAAATGACCCAAATAAAAAAATTCCCCAAAAGGGACCAA
>NW_021287686.1:0-1231 GCF_002162155.2 Triticum dicoccoides
ATCGTAGTCAATTCCTTGAACTTGCCGAAAACCTTTTGCGACAAGTCGAGCTTTGTAGACAGTAACATTACCATCAGCGTCAGTCTTCTTCTTAAAGATCCATTTATTCTCAATCGCTTGCCGATCATCGGGCAAGTCAACCAAAGTCCATACTTTGTTCTCATACATGGATCCCATCTCAGATTTCATGGCTTCTAGCCACTTTGCGGAATCTGGGCTCACCATCGCTTCTTCATAGTTCGTAGGTTCATCATGATCTAGTAGCATGACCTCCAGAACAGGATTACCGTACCACTCTGGTGCGGATCTTACTCTGGTTGATCTACGAAGTTCAGTAGTATCTTGATCTGAAGTTTCATGATCATTATCATTGGCTTCCTCACTAACTGGTGTAGGTGTCACTGAAACAGTTTTCTGTGATGAACTACTTTCCAGTAAGGGAGAAGGTACAGTTACCTCGTCAAGTTCTACTTTCCTCCCACTCACTTCTTTCGAGAGAAACTCCTTCTCTAGAAATGATCCATTCTTAGCAACAAATGTTTTGCCTTCGGATCTGTGATAGAAGGTGTACCCAACAGTTTCCTTTGGGTATCCTATGAATACACATTTCTCCGATTTGGGTTCGAGCTTATCAGGTTGAAGCTTTTTCACATAAGCATCGCAGCCCCAAACTTTAAGAAACGACAACTTTGGTTTCTTGCCAAACCATAGTTCATAAGGCGTCGTCTCAACGGATTTTGATGGTGCCCTATTTAACGTGAATGCGGCCGTCTCTAAAGCATATCCCTAAAATGATAGCGGTAAATCTGTAAGAGACATCATAGATCGCACCATATCTAGTAAAGTACGATTACGACGTTCGGACACACCATTACGCTGTGGTGTTCCGGGGGGCGTGAGTTGCGAAACTATTCCACAGTTTTTCAAATGTACACCAAACTCGTAACTCAAATATTCTCCTCCACGATCAGATCGTAGAAACTTTATTTTCTTGTTACGATGATTTTCAACTTCACTCTGAAATTCTTTGAACTTTTCAAATGTTTCAGACTTATGCTTCATTAAGAAGATATATCCATATCTGCTCAAATCATCTGTGAAGGTGAGAAAATAACGATATCCGCCACGAGCCTCAATATTCATCGGACCACATACATCGGTATGTATGATTTCCAACAAATCTGTTGCTCTCTCCATAGTACCGGAGAACGGTGTTTTAGTCATCTTGCCC
>NW_021287687.1:0-638 GCF_002162155.2 Triticum dicoccoides
TTACTGTTGATAAACTCGAGTTAGTTCAAAAACGATTCAAATTAAAATTTAAAATATAGGCAAACAATAAAAGTTTTCAAATATTAAAATTTAAATGTTCGGAGTGAACCAAATAATACATAGGTAATTATGGTGGAGGAACCACACTCTTATAAAATGTGTAATTATTCTAAAATGAATAAAACAGTAGCAAAACCGATATTTAAATGCTTTTATAAATAAATAAAATACTAAACTAAATTGTTTTGGGATAAAACCTTTTGTGGCAGTGGTTTCATGGTATTACTAATTTAGGGATCATTTTAATATTAAGTAAAAAGTAAACTTAAAAGAAAGTAAAATAAAAACAAAAAGAAAATAAATAGAAAGAAAAGGAAACACAAAACCAGAAAAGAAAACTAACAAAAAAAAGGAAGAAAGACCCCCCCCACTGGACCCTTGGCCCAACTGGGCCGTGGCCCAGCCGGCCATCCCCTGGCCTATAGGCCACCCCACCCCCCTGCCCCGAAACCCTAACGCCCCCACTCCCCACGACCGCAACCACCTCCCCACTCCCTCGTCTCTCTCTCTCATCCGATCCAGATCGGATCGGGCCATCCCCGTTGCCCCGCCGCCGTTCACCATCGCCACCGCCGCCC
>NW_021287688.1:0-984 GCF_002162155.2 Triticum dicoccoides
AATAAATAAATAATTAATAATAAAATTAATTAATTAATTAATTAATTAATTAACTAATTAACTTATCTAATCTTGTTTAGTTTAACTAATTAAGATTAATTAACCTAATAAATAGTTACCCTAATTGTTAATTAGCTAAACAATCCCTAACAGGTGGGACCCACCTGTCAGGTTGACCAAGTCAACTGCTGACGTCATGCTGACATCATGCTGACGTCAGCAAATACTGTTTTGGATAATGTTGAATTTAAATAAATAATTAAAATCAGAAAATGATTAAATCTTTAGAAAATCATATCTTTTAATCCGTAACTCGGATTAAAATATTTTCAACACGAAAGTTGCTCAGAACGACGAGACGAATCCGGATACGCAGTCCGTTCGTCCGCCACACACCCCTAACCTATCGAACTCGCAACTTTCCCCCTCCGGCTCCTCTGCCCGAAAACGCGAAACACCGGGAATACTTTCCCGGATGTTTCCCCCCTTAACCGGTACCACCTCATACCACGTTAGGGCACACCTAGCACCGCTCATTGTCACGTCACGCATCGTCGTGTTTATGTTTGCATTTTATTCATTGTTTCTTCCCCCTCTTATCTCCGGTAGACTACGAGACCGACGCTGATGCCACCGTGTACGACTACGTCACCGACGACCCCTCCTTGTCTGAGCAACCAGGCAAGCCCCCCCCCCCTTGATCACCAGATATCGCCTATTCTCCTCTATACTGCTTGCATTAGAGTAGTGTAGCATGTTACTGCTTTCGTTAATCCTATTCTGATGCATAGCCTGACATTGTCGCTACATCTGTTGATACCTTACCTGCAATCCTAAATACTTAGTATAGGTTGCTAGTTTATCATCATTGGCCCTACGTTCTTGTCAGTCTGCCTTGCTATACTATCGGGCCGTGATCACTTGGGAGGTGATCACGGGTATATACTATACATACATACATACTATACAGATGGTGACTAAAGT
>NW_021287689.1:0-966 GCF_002162155.2 Triticum dicoccoides
TGCAGCGTGAATATTATTAAATACTTGGAGCGCGATAAAATCATGAGTTTTTTACACAACGTGGGCACATGTGCTATAGGACTGATGGTAATTTTTCATAATTTTTTGTGATGGAGAAGTATCTGAACACTTCCCTCTACGCGGATTGCTCTTCGCACGTCTACGACTGTGGCCAGCGGCCTCCGGGGGCTAGCATACCGTCAAATCTTGCGTAGGCGGCCTCTCACAAATCTGGAAGTGTTGAGGCGGTTGCAAACGCCCAGCACGAGTCTCCGGTGCGTGCCCCCCCCCCTCACGGACGCCGCCGCCGCCGGCACCTGGAGGGGGGAAACGGACGCGTCGGGTCTACACGGAGTGGATGTAGCTGTGGGCCTGGCCCAGATGTTGCTTCCTGGTGTCCCTCTGGGCCGACCTAACACAACCGGGTGGAGAGGTCCACTGGTCAAAGCCCGTCCATGCAAAGTCAAAGGGCTAGATCCCGTGGTCAAACGCTACAGGGTTAGGCGGGACGGGGGCCCTGGGGGGGGGGGGTAGCAATGCCACCGGAGCGTCGTACCGGGCCCTCATACATGCGGGGTGGTGTTGTGGCATGTCCGAAGAGGCGGCACGCGTCTCCGGGTTGTGGCCCCCCCTCACGGACGGCAATGAAACGGTAGTAGACGTTCTGCGGTAACGATGCAGCGTGAATATTATTAAATACTTGGAGCGCGATAAAATCATGAGTTTTTTACACAACGTGGGCACATGTGCTGTAGGACTGATGGTAATTTTTCATAATTTTTTGTGATGGAGAAGTATCTGAACACTTCCCTCTACGCGGATTGCTCTTCGCACGTCTACGACTGTGGCCAGCGGCCTCCGGGGGCTAGCATACCGTCAAATCTTGCGTAGGCGGCCTCTCACAAATCTGGAAGTGTTGAGGCGGTTGCAAACGCCCAGCACGCGTCTCCGGTGCGTGCCCCCCCC
>NW_021287690.1:0-499 GCF_002162155.2 Triticum dicoccoides
AGCAAAAAGAATTAAAAATAAAGCAAAAACAAAAGAAAATAAATAATGCAGAAAACAAAACAAAAAAACTGGAAAAAAATAAAACAAAAAAACAAAAAAAGTGTTTTCAAATTTGAAAACTAATGGCACTAACAGAAAGTTTATAATTTTCCTAAAACTAAAAGCAAAAAGAATTAAAAAATAAAGCAAAAAACAAAAGAAAATAAATAATGCAGAAAACAAAACAAAAAACTGGAAAAAAAAATAAAAATAGCAACAATAAGTAAAGAAAACAAAAAAAACCAAAAGAATGCCTCCTACTGGGCCCCCACGGCCTGAATACGACATGAAACCCTACTATGGGCCAGGATTCAGGCCCGCGGTAGGCCTAGAAGGCCCATCAGGCAAAGCAATAGCAAGTAGGCCCGAAAGCCTGCGGTGGAGAGGAGCTCGAGAGGGGTGCGGCAGTGGGGCTTATAAACCACTGCGCACCCCTCTGAACTAGCGAGGTGGGACTAAA
>NW_021287691.1:0-1038 GCF_002162155.2 Triticum dicoccoides
TCGTTTCGAAGCACCACGTGATGATCGGGTGTGATAGATTCTTACGTTCACATACAACGGGTGTAAGACAGTTTTACACAGCGAAAACACTTAGGGTTAACTTGACGAGCCTAGCATGTACAGACATGGCCTCGGAACACGGAGACCGAAAGGTCGAGCATGAGTCGTATAGAAGATACGATCAACATGAAGATGTTCACCGATGATGACTAGTCCGTCTCACGTGATGATCGGACACGGCCTAGTTTGACTCGGATCATGTAATCACTTAGATGACTAGAGGGATGTCTATCTGAGTGGGAGTTCATAAGATGAACTTAATTATCCTGAACATAGTCAAAAGACCTTTTGCAAATTATGTCGTAGCTCGCGCTTTAGTTCTACTGTTTTAGATATGTTCCTAGAGAAAATATAGTTGAAAGTTGAAAGTAGCAATTGTGCGGACAGTGGAAAGCTTATGTCCTTAATGCACTGCTCAGTGTGCTGAACCCCAAACGTCGTTTGTGGATGTTTCGAACATCGAACATACATGTTTTGATAACTACGTGATAGTTCAATTAAATGGCTTAAGTAGAGGCACCAAAGACGTTTTCGAAACGTCGCGGAACATATGATATGTTTCGAGGGCTGAAATTGGGATTTCAGGCTCGTGCCCACGTCAAGAGGTATAAGACCTCCGACGATTTTCTTAGCCTGCAAACTAAGGGAGAAAGCTCAATCGATGAGCTTGTGCTCAGATTGTCTGAGTGCAACAATCACTTGAATCGAGTGGGAGTTGATCTTCCAGATGAGATAGTGATGTTTCCCCAAAGTCATTGCCACCAAGCTGCTAGAGCTTCGTGATGAACTATAACATATCAGGGATAGATAAGATGATCCTTGAGGTATTCACGATGTTTGACACCGCGAAAGTAGAAATCAAGAAGGAGCATCAATTGTTGATGGTTGGTGAAACCACTAGTTTCAAGAAGGGCAAGGGAACAAAGGGATACTTCATGAAACGGCAAATCAGCTGCTGCACCAATGAAGAAACCCGAG
>NW_021287692.1:0-1055 GCF_002162155.2 Triticum dicoccoides
TTGCAGATAGGATGTCAAAACATTGTTTCCTCGACGATTCTTGAGGAAAGGTTGTATGTGATACAACCGGAAGGTTTTGTCTATCCTGAAATATGCTAATAAGTATGCAAAGCTCCAGCAATCCTTCTGAGGACTGGAGTGAGCATCTCGGAGTTGGAATGTATGCTTTGATGATGATCAAAGATTTTGGGTGTATACAAAGTTTATGAGAAACTTGTATTTCCAAAGAAGTGAGTGGGAGCACTATAGAATTTCTGATGAGTATATGTTGTTGACATATTAATGATCAGAAATGACGTAGAATTTCTGGAAAGCATATAGGGTTATTTGGAAAGTGTTTTCAATGGAAAACCTGGATTAAGCTACTTGAACATTGAGCATCAAGATCTATAAGGATAGATCAAAACGCTTAATAGTACATTCAAATGAGCACATGCCTTGACGTGATCTTGAAGGTGTTCAAGATGGATCAGTCAAAGAAGGAGTTCTTGCCTGAGTTGTAAGGTATGAAGTTAAGACTTAAAGCTCGACCATGGCAGAATAGAGAGAAAGGAACGAAGGTCGTCCCCTATGCTTAAGACATAGGCTCTACAGTATGCTATGCTATGTACCGCACCTGAAGTGTGCTTTACCATGAGTCAGTCAAGGGGTACAAGAGTGATCCAAGAATGGATCACAGGACAGCGGTCAAAGTTATCCTTAGTAACTAGTGGACTAAGGAATTTTCTCAATTATGGAGGTGGTAAAAGAGTTCGTCGTAAAGGGTTACATCGATGCAAGCTTAACACCTATCCGGATAGCTCTGAGTAGAGATACCGGATACGTATAATGGAGCAACAATTTAGAATAGCTCCAAGTAGAACAGTTATTTGGAATAGCTCCAAATAGAACGTGGTAGCTGCATCTAGGAGATGACATAGAGATTTGTAAAGCACACACGGATCTGAAAGGTTCAGACCCGTTGACTATAACCTCTCTCACAAGCATAACATGATCAAACCCAGAACTCATCGAGTGTTAATCACATGGTAAATGTGAACTAGATTATTGACTCT
>NW_021287693.1:0-1381 GCF_002162155.2 Triticum dicoccoides
AATTATTCAGGTTTTAACACCAATCTCGATGGTAGAGGGAGCGTGCGATGCTTGATCATATCAACATTGGAAACATTTCCAACACATATCGTCAGCTCACCTTTAGCTAGTCTCCGTTTATTCCGTAGCTTTTATTTCGAGTTACTAACACTTAGCAACCGAACCGGTATCTAATACCCTGGTGCTACTAGGAGTACTAGTAAAGTACACATCAACACAATGTATATCCAATATACTTCTATCGACCTTGCCAGCCTTCTCATCTACCAAGTATCTAGGGTAATTCTGCTCCAGTGGCTGTTCCCTTTATTACAGAAGCACTTAGTCTCGGGTTTGGGTTCAACCTTGGGTTTCTTCACTAGAGCAGCAGCTGAATTGCCGTTTCATGAAGTATCCCTTTGTTCCCTTGCCCTTCTTGAAACTAGTGGTTTCACCAACCATCAACAATTGATGCTCCTTCTTGATCTCTACTTTCGCGGTGTCAAACATTACGAATATTTCAAGGATCATCATATCTATCCCTGATATGTTATAGTTCATCACGAAGCTCTAGCAGCTTGGTGGCAATGACTTTGGGGAAACATCACTATCTCATCTGGAAGATCAACTCTCACTCGATTCAAGTGATTGTTGCACTCAGACAATCTGAGCACAAGCTCAACGATTGAGCTTTTCTCCCTTAGTTTGCAGGCTAAGAAAATCGTCGGAGGTCTCATACCTCTTGACGTGGGCACGAGCCTGAAATCCCAATTTCAGCCCTTGAAACATCTCATATGTTCCGCGATGTTTCGAAAACGTCTTTAGTGCCTCAACTCTAAACCGTTTAACTGAACTATCACGTAGTTATCAAAACGTGTATGTCTGATGTTCGCAACATCCACAAACGACGTTTGGGGTTCGGCACACTGAGCAGTGCATTAAGGACATAAGCTTTCTACTGTCCGCATAATTGCTACTTTCAACTTTCAACTATATTTTTTCTAGGAACATATCTAAAACAGTAGAACTAAAGCGCGAGCTACGACATAATTTGCAAAATCCTTTTGACTATGTTCAGATAATTAAGTTCATCTTATGAACTCCCACTCAGATAGACATCCCTCTAGTCATCTAAGTGATTACATGATCCGAGTCAACTAGGCCGTGTCCGATCATCACGTGAGACGGACTAGTCATCATCGGTGAACATCTTCATGTTGATCGTATCTACTATACGACTCATGCTCGACCTTTCGGTCTCCGTGTTCCGAGGCCATGTCTGTACATGCTAGGCTCGTCAAGTTAACCCTAAGTGTATTGCATGTGTAAATCTGTCTTACACCCGTTGTATGTGAACGTAAGGATCTATCACACCCGATCATCACGTGGTGCTTCGAAGCGA
>NW_021287694.1:0-1145 GCF_002162155.2 Triticum dicoccoides
CACGCGGCCACAGCCGCGGCCCCGCACGCCCCGGGCCGCGCCTTCGCACGCACGGCCACGCACGACCGCGTCCCCCTTCACGCACGGGTCTCGTCCCGCCTCCCGAGCCCGTGCGCCGTCCCCTGCACGCCGTCGCCGGCCCTCCACCGAATCGCCTCCAACCCCGGCCTCCTCTCCCTCCGGCGACGCCGGCCCCTGAACCCTCCGCTCCTCTTTGTCCCTGGCTGCCGGCGCCCGCGCCCAGCTCTCCCTCGCCGCCTAGGCGGGCTACGCCCGCACAGCCGCCCGTCGACCCCATCCCAGGTGGACTCGGGCGTGTGCCCGCACCCCCGTACCCAGCGCCCGCTAGGCCCCCTGGGCCACTGACCACAGGGGCCCACGCCCCAGAACTTTAAATTAAAAAAAAAGGAATTAAAAAAATATATTTATTAAATAATTAAATAATAATTAAATTAATTAATTAATTAAGGAATTAATTAAGTTAATTAATCATAATTAGATTAACCTAATTAACTAATTAGTTTAATTAAACTGTAATTAGATTAACCTAAACCCTAATTAATTTAAATAGAGAATGACAGGTGGGTCCCACTGGACCCACATGTCAGGGTTGACTCAGTCAACCCCTGTTGACTGCTGACGTCAGCATGACATCATGCTGACGTCATAAATATATTTTTTCGAATTAATTAAATAAATAATTAAATTCCAAAATTGTTAAAATCTTTTAAAAATCATATCTTTTAATCTGTAACTCGGATTAAAATATTTTCAACATGAAAGTTGCTCAGAACGACGAGACGAATCCGGATACGCGGTCCGTTCGTCCGCCACACACCCCTAACCTATCGAACCCGCAACTTTCCCCCTCCGGTTCCTCTGCCCGAAAACGCGAAACTCCGGGAATACTTTCCCGGATGTTTCCCCCTTTCGTCGGTATCACTTACTACCGCGTTAGGGCACACCGAACACCGCGTATTGCCTTGTTATATTTTGTGATGCTTTGTTTGCTCTGTATTCATTATTTCTTCCCCCTCTTCTCTCCGGTAGACTACGAGACCGACGCTGCTGCTGACCAGTTCGACTACGGAGTTGACGACCCCTCTCTCTTGCCAGAGCAACCAGGCAAGCCCCCCCCTTGATCA
>NW_021287695.1:0-1266 GCF_002162155.2 Triticum dicoccoides
TAAAACGACGTGTTGGCCACGAGGAGAACAAGCGCACGGTGCACATTCCAAGAGTTGATATGATTGTTCCTTCAACTACTAGGCATACTATGACAACCACATCCGTTGTTGTCAGGACTACATCACCTCCACCATGTGACACATCGCCCCCGAGAGTGGCTACATCATCTGAGTTGATCATAAGAGGTAATGACAAAGGTACTGATCTTCCATCTCTACATGAGAATGATGAATGCCTTGTCAATTTGAATGCACCATCTGATGAGCTACCCACTACTTTGATCACACCACCTATTTTAGAGGACTACGTTGATAATTTGACTTTGCCATGTGATCAAACAACTGAAATACCAACAATTTTGAGTGCACCCATTGAATTAACTATTGATGCAAAAGAACCAATGTTTAATCATTTTGATATGACCTCTAATCTTGGTGATGATTCTGTGTTGAATGGCTTATTGCATGTTTGCTTATTTAAGCATGTTGTAGCATGTAAATTTGATGCAAGTAAGGTTTATTCACCAATGTTGGGATGGTTTAATGATGAACATTGTCAATCATTTGAAATGAATAAGAGCTTCACTTATATGTGCAAACTGAGTTGCTATATTTTCATGCCTTCTACTTCTTGTGCTAATTTTTTGGCTTTAGATTTTATGAACTATGCAAGTTACTCATCTATTCATGTGTCATTTATGCAAAAATCAAGGGAAGTAAAAATGGATGACATATACATATACAACACGTACACCTTGTCTTTTTTGTTAGCCACATTTCAGATTAAGCAACGCCGAGGACGGCTTTATTTTCAAGAAGGGGAGGATGATGAGGACATGACTACCTTGGATATGACCAAAAATATTGCATATATGCATATTTGTCAGGTGATTTCTAGTGCAAACTATTCAATAATCTATTTATGTTATCCAGAACAAAAATACTTCACACACTTTTGTGTTTTGTCTAATTGCAGGTGTATGGGACATTTGTACAATCCACATATGAAGATAAGGAAGAAAGAGATGTTTATTTGCTGTCCAAAAAGTTCTCTCACGTCACTTTTGGCCCAAGAGAAGATAGAGTCCAAGTCTCTCACGTTCTGGATTCAGATTCGGACTGCACAGACACACCTGACTCAAAACGGACACAAGTTTTTCATACAGACTCTGAATTGGGTGATTCTTTTTTTGTTGGAAACTAGATTTCGTGCACTTTCCAACCCAATTGGAATCACCTTCAAATTCGTCCGGAGCGTTGAGTTGT
>NW_021287696.1:0-1294 GCF_002162155.2 Triticum dicoccoides
CATAGCTTGTTAGCACGAAACACAAATCCATCGTTAACGACGAACTTGTTCCACATTCTTCCTTCTTTACAATTCTGCATTACATCTTTAAAATCAGCATCATGCACATATTGATCTTTGATGGTCTCCAAACCAAATATTTTGAAGTCAAGTTGTGAAAGCATAGTATAGCGACGAGACAATGCATCAGCAATAAAATTTTCTTTTCCCTTCTTGTGTTTAATGACATAAGGAAAAGTCTCAATGAATTCAACCCATTTAGCATGTCTACGATTCAGTTTAGCTTGACTTTTAATATGTTTCAAAGATTCATGATCAGAATGTATAACAAATTCTTTGGGCCATAAATAATGTTGCCATGTTTCTAAAGTCCGAACAAGAGCATATAATTCTTTATCATAAGTAGAATAATTCAGACTAGGCCCACTCAATTTTTCAGAAAAGTATGCAACAGGTTTGCCGTCTTGTAATAACACACCGCCTAATCCAGTTCCACTAGCATCACATTCAAGCTCAAAAGTCTTATTAAAATCAGAAAGTTGGAGTAAAGGAGCATGTGTCAACTTATCTTTCAATACCGAGAAGGCTTCTTCCTGTGCGGTACCCCAAAGAAAAGGCACATCTTTCTTTGTAAGCTCATTGAGAGGTGCAACAATGGTGCTGAAATCTCTCACAAAACGCCTATAGAATCCAGCGAGACCAAGAAAACTCCTCACTTGTGTGACCGTTTTGGGTTGCGGCCTACTCTCAATAGCTTCAATCTTGGCTTTATCAACTTCAATTCCCTGTGGAGTAACAACATAGCCAAGAAAAGATACTCGGTCGGTGCAAAAGGTGCACTTCCCAAGGTTACCAAACAAACGTGCATCACGTAGAGCAATAAAAACAGCACGTAAAAGTTCCAAATGTTCTTCTGATGAGGACATCAATACCATTGTTACACCCACAGCCCCTACTGCTACATATACGGGACCAATTACTAGAGCTCGCGCACGCCAATTAAATTATCAGGTACTTTCGTTTCTTGGTAATGATTCTAATGTTCATGAGAATATGATGCTGCCTAAATTGGATACATTTGTTTTGCTTACAAATGAAGGGCCTAGTGATGAGGACATCAATACAATTGTTACACCCACAGCCCCTGCTGCTATACATACTGGACCAATTACTAGAGCTCGTGCACGCCAACTAAATTACCAGGTACTTTCGTTTCTTGGTAATGATTCTAATGTTCATGAGAATATGATGCTGCCTAAATTGGATACATTTGTTTTGCTTACAAATGAAGGGC
>NW_021287697.1:0-989 GCF_002162155.2 Triticum dicoccoides
TGATTTAATTTAAATCCAGAAATATGATTATTGCGCCAGCATGACGTCAGCATGACGTCAGTGGTCAACTGCGGCTGGCTGAGGTCAAACCTGACGTGTGGGGCCCACACGTCAGTGACAGGGGGGTTAAACAGAGTTAAATTAATCCTAATTACTAATTAGGGGCGCTGGGGCCCACTGGTCAGTGTCAGGGGGTTAACTAACAGTGGTTAGCGCTAATCCTAATTAGCTACAGGGCTGGGCCCACCTGTCAGGGACTCAGGGGGGGGTCCTGCCGTGGTCAAAGTGGGTCAAACCCACCGGCGACGTGACGCCGGCGAGGCCCGAGACGGCGGCGCGATGCGGGATCGCGCTACAGGGCACGGGCGAGGCTGTGCTTGGGCTCATTGGAGAGCCCTTGCTCCCGCGCGTCGAACGGTGGTGGTGGCCGGGCCTGAGGTGGCCGGAGTCGTTGACGGCGAGCTCGTGAGCGGCGGCCGGAGTTCGGGTGCGGTCGGAGTCGGCGTTGCAGGGGGTTTGGGGAGGCGTTGGTGCGTGCTGCGTGCTCCTAGTGAGGCGTGGAGCACGATAGTGTGCTCGGTTGGGCGCTACGGTGACCGTGTCCACGACGGCGACATCGCCGGCGGCGTGGAGCTCTCGGCCAAGGTGGGGCTAAGGCCTAGAGGTCGAAAGAGACCCGGGAAGAAGGGGGAAACGACTCGGGGGCTCACCGCGGTTGCAGTGGGCGTCGAAGCGGGCTCGGGGACGCGCTGGAAACGGCGAATTCGTCGGCGACGGTGGTCGGAGCCCGAAGAGGGGAACGGCGGCGTGACGGCGATGCAGAGCTTCCGAAGACCCGTGGAGCGGTGGGGAGGAAGAGGAGGTCGAGGCGAAGCTCCTGAGCTAGTCGGGGGAGCGAGGGGTGGCCGGAGTCGGCTGCTATGGCGAACGGCGGCGACGGTGGTGTTCGGCCGTGTGAGAGAGAGAGCGAGGGAGAGGAGGGGAGAGCC
>NW_021287697.1:999-2704 GCF_002162155.2 Triticum dicoccoides
AGACCCGTGGAGCGGTGGGGAGGAAGAGGAGGTCGAGGCGGAGCTCCTGAGCTAGTCGGGGGAGCGAGGGGTGGCCGGAGTCGGCTGCTATGGCGAACGGCGGCGACGGTGGTGTTCGGCCGTGTGAGAGAGAGAGCGAGGGAGAGGAGGGGAGAGCCGGGGGAGAGTGAGAGAGAGCAGGGGGGGAGGCGTGGCGTCGTCCAGGGCAACGAGCGAGGAGGGGAGGGCAGGCAAGCAGGGAGAGAGGTGGCGTGGCGCGGTGGCGGGCGCGCGCGCCGGCCACACTCCCCTCCCTCTGTCGGGACGAAGACGACAGAGGAGGGAGGCGGGCTGGGCCGCCTGCTGGCTGGGCCGGCCAGCTGGATGGGCTGCACAGGGAGGAGCCGAGGTAAGCTTCTCCCTTTTATTTCTTTTCTGTTTTCTAATTTCTGACCTTTGTTTTGATTTAAATAATATATTAAATCATTTATTTAACTTATGCCAATTTTTGCAGGGGCTAGATATATTATTCCAGAGCTCCTTTAGAAATGGCATAATATTTGGACCATATTTCATATATATAGAAATATATTTCCAATGCAAATATTTATGCATTAATTCTAAATGCCCAAAATAAATGTCCATGAGCCACTAAAAATATTGGTTTGATTTTTATCTCTGTCCAATATTTTCAGAGAGCAACATGAGCATTTTCTTGGACCCTTTTGGAGAAATTTTTATTTGGATCATTTTCAAAATGATTCTGAGGGTTTCACAGATCCCCATTTCAAGTTTCTGATGAAAGAGTAAACATGATGCAACACTCTAATGCATGACTAGCTAGGGTGTGACAACTCACCCCCACTCAAAAGAATCTCGTCCCGAGATTTGGGTTCCTCCGGGAAGAAGGCGGGATACTCAAGTCGAAGACGATCCTCCCTTTCCCAGGTTGCTTCATCCTCAGAATGGTGCAACCATTGTACTTTGAGGAACTTGATGTTCTGACGTCGGGTGATACGCTCGGCCTGATCGAGGATACGAATGGGGTACTCTCGATATGTAAGATTATCTTGGAGATCAAGCGTTTCGTGGTCCACTCCACGGATAGGATCCGAGAAGCAACGCCTAAGTTGAGAAACATGGAAGACATCGTGGACTCTGGAGAGGTGCGGAGGTAGTTCCAACTGGTAGGCAACTTCTCCTCGTTTGGCGAGAATGCGAAAAGGTCCAATGTAACGAGGAGCCAATTTGCCTTTGATACCGAAACGATGGGTTCCCTTCAGAGGGGTGACCCGAAGATAAGCCTTCTCGTCAACCTCGAAAGTCATAGCCTTATGCTTTCGGTCATATTGACTCTTTTGACGGGATTGGGCTGTTTTCAACTTTTCACGAACGATGCGAACTTGTTCTTCTGCTTCCTGAATCATATCCGGGCCAAAGAATTGTCTTTCCCCGGTCTCTGACCAGTTAAGGGGTGTTCGACACCGTCGTCCATAGAGAACTTCAAAAGGGGCTTTACCCAAGCTAGATTGATAGCTATTGTTGTAAGCGAATTCGGCAAATGGAAGGCACTTCTCCCAGTCCATTCCAAATGAGATAACAGAGGCTCGAAGCATGTCCTCTAGAATCTGGTTGACGCGTTCCACTTGACCACTCGACTGAGGGTGGAAAGCGGTGCTAAAGGAGAGACGAGTTCCCATAGCATTTTGGAAACTTTCCCAAAATC
>NW_021287698.1:0-1523 GCF_002162155.2 Triticum dicoccoides
CGATCACATTGTTACCTTAAGGACATGTCTAACCAGTGTTATTGTTAATCCAATGCCTCCAGTGACATGATGCAATTAAACTGTGTTAACAAATGGTACTCCTGCTGTTTTCCCAAGTATGATAAGTAAGTTGCTTCTTTACGCTGCTGAGTGACCTGGTGTCCCCATAGTCCCATGCCCTTAAACCAACTCTTTAGCTATTGTTGATTTACTGTATCTGGTAAACAAGCAATGCCACCATTAAAGTAATCCCATATTTGACGAATGTCATAGTGGATCGTAATGCTTCCGGTAACATGAAGCTAATTTCTACTATCCTTGCGTGATTGCCATGAACATAATTAATATGCTTCTTTTCATTTCGTGTATGTTTCGTATATTCTTATTGACGAGCAACTGTTTACTTTCTATCTTTTTGTGCAGATAGGGATATCCATTTCACCTGTTGCTATTGTGACCTTTTGGTGAACTGCACAAAACATTTTCTTTTGGAATGAGTGTCTTGTGCAGTTCAACTAAAATGTCACGTGGGAAACATCTCTCAATTTTGGTGGAACTGCATAAAATGGTGATTGGAGTTTCCAAAATCTCCATCAAATTCTGCTGGTAATCTCATGCAACATTTTATTAGCTTTTGCAAGATGAGCCGTCACTGTCACCACAATGGCACTTTATTTTAGTGGAACTGCATAAAAGGATAAGCAAATTTTAGTTGCACCTTACATGAGCAGGAGAGCCAACCTCAATGTTGCTGAATTTTAGTGCAACTACTAAAATAGAACCTACCAGCTCACGAGAGCAAGTACTTCTTGCTAGCTGAATGATGCAATCTTTGCTTCATTTGAGGTGAACTGCAGAAAAAGGCGCATGAAATGAATCGTGGATCTGCAGGTTGACCTCATCCGAGTAGAGTTGCAAGTTCACCACATCGAGTCGTGGCGGTATAGGGCCCCTCACACCGGTTGCTTCAACTAGTGCCACTATTATAGTAATCATGCTCTTTCTTATCTGTGCAAACAAGAATACTCTATTACAGATGTTGTGATGGTCAAGTGCATTCGCCAAGTTCTTGGGTTGTATGACACGGCTAGTCAAGATGGATTTAATCCTGATATTCACTTTATCAAAAGGCTCTAATGGGTTGGTTATGAATCTTGCAAGCTGGGAATCAATGAGATGTGTAGGCATCTTTGTTGTACTTATTATTTAAACTAGCGGGTGTACCCGCGCATTTGCGCGGCTTGGTTTCGATATATTTATATTTGCAATGAATGATTTACATTTTTCATGTTTTAGTTTAGTCATTTGATTATTTTATTGACATTGTACGAAAATTAATCGTTAATGAATAACAAACTCTTGCCTACTTTCAACTTTATTTTTTGTGCTTTGGTTATTACCATGTATTTTTTTAGTTTTTTCCATCCATTTTTTCCATTTCATGTCGTTCCACTACATGGCCATAATCCATTAGAGGAATGTTGAATTATGTATCAAATTATAATTAATTAAATATAAAATCT
>NW_021287699.1:0-1552 GCF_002162155.2 Triticum dicoccoides
ACATGCTTTTCCATAAACCATTTTATATGGAGACGTACCCATAGGATTTTTGTATGCAGTTCTATAGGCCCATAATGCATCATCAAGTTTTTTTGGACCAATTCTTTCTAGACCTATTCACAGTATTTTGCAAAATTAATTTGAGCTCTCTATTGCTCAACTCTACTTGACCACTAGACTGCGGGTGATAAGGAGATGCAATTCTATGATTGACATCATACTTAGCAAGCATCTTACGGAAAGCACCATGAATAAAGTGTGAACCACCATCAGCCATAAGATATCTAGGGACTCCAAACCTCGGAAAAATAACTTCTTTAAGCATTTTAATAGAAGTGTTATGATCAACACTACTAGTTGGAATAGCTTCTACCCACTTAGTAACGTAATCAACAACAACTAAAATATGTGTATAACCATTGGAGGCAGGAAAAGGTCCCATATAATCAAAGCCCCAAACATCAAATGGTTCAATAACAAGAGAATAATTCATAGGCATTTCTTGACGTCTACTGATGTTACCTATTCTTTGACATTCATCACAAGATACGACAAACTTCCGAGCATCTTTGAAAAGAGTAGGCCAATAAAAACCAAACTATAGTACCTTGTGTGCAGTTCTATCCCCAGCGTAGTGTCCTCCATAGGATTCAGAGTGACACTTGCATAGGATTTGTTCCTGTTCATGCTCAGGCACACAACGTCTAATAATACCATCTACTCCTTCTTTATAAAGATGTGGGTCATCCCATAAGTAATGTCTTAAATCATAAAAGAACTTTTTCTTTTGCTGGTATGTGAAACTAGGCGGTATATATTTAGCAACAATGTAATTAGCATAGTCAGCATACCAAGGAGCAGTACGAGAAGCATTGACGAACGCTAATTGTTCATCAGGAAAGCTATCATTAATAGGCAGTGGGTTATCAAGAACATTTTCTAGCCTAGACAAGTTGTCTGCAACGGGGTTCTCAGCTCCTTTTCTATCAACAATATGCAAGTCAAATTCTTCAAGCAAGAGAACCCATCTAATGAGTCTAGGCTTAGCATCTTTCTTTTCCATAAGATATTTAATAGCAGCATGATCAGTGTGAATAGTAACTTTGGAATCAACAATATAAGGTCTAAACTTATCACATGCAAACACAACTGCTAAGAATTCTTTTTCAGTGGTAACATAATTTCTCTGGGCAGTATCAAGAGTCTTGCTAGCATAATGGATAACATTCAATTTCTTATCGACTCTTTTCCCTAAAACAGCCCCTACAGCATAATCACTAGCATCGCACATAATTTCAAAAGGTAAATTCCAATCAGGTGGCTGAACAATAGGTGTAGTGATCAAAGCTTTCTTAAGTGTTTCAAATGCTTCTACACAATCATCATAAAAGACAAACGGAATATCTTTTTGCAATAAGTTAGTCAGAGGCCTAGAGATTCTAGAAAAGTCCTTAATGAACCTCCTATAAAAACCGGCATGACCAAGGAAACTTCTCATACCTTTTATGTCTTTGGGACATGGCATCTTTTCAATAGCATCAACTTTGGCTTT
>NW_021287700.1:0-1223 GCF_002162155.2 Triticum dicoccoides
CGTTATTTATACATGTGATTGCACTTTGATATATACATTGATGTACTGTGTGTGCCAGCATACTGATCCAGGGATGGCACAGTAACACAGAGGCTTGACCGTCTGAGGTCGGGTCGCTACAGAAATGGTATCAGAGCACATGTTGACTGTAGGACGTGACCCTAGACATCGGAAAGCCCTAGGACAGGATATCTCAAAAACTCTATTTACAAAAAGACTCTTACTTCTCATCTCTTCTGACACTCTCACCTCAAATAGTTAGAATATACCCCTTTTCCCTTTTAATCAACCGGAGGATCAACTGAAGACGCTCCAAGAAGGAATTGATGACCCTTTCAGAGTAAAGAGGATTTCACCATGTATTAGAAGCTACAACAGTTGAAGACTCCGAAAACTTGAAGGATCTGAAGAGATTTGACCTTTAGAAGACCAAACCCCTGTTACACACTTACGTTAGATACAACGATTTGTGAGCTGTCATTTGTTTGATGTTTTCCGACAGCCACAAAGTAAAACTTGTTTCTTCAAAAAAAAACTATCGTTTGTATTGTGTGTATCCCTCCCCACCTCTCTCATATCTCATCCCAAAACTTTTGGACCCCATAGATGATGAATGAAGTTGGACTGATATTCTCTGGACCGAAGACTCAGCCGGAGGCAGAGCTATGGATTCAGAACATGGAAAATCACTTCGGGAGCAATTTGATTCCAAGGAAGTATGAGGTTCAATACGCTCTTCAGTGCTTTACAGAAAGTGCTACAACCTGGTGGAAAATGCATCAAGCCATACAAGGATTTAATGGAGCAAGAACTTGGGAGGAATTCAAGAAGACCCTGTTGAGATCACGTCTTACCCGGAAGCACCATGATACACCAAGAAATAAACCTTGTGCCTGCAAGATTTGCGGAGAAATAGGACACACCCAGGAGGAACACAAGGATGGATGCCCTCATTGTGAGGAGAAACACCCAGCTGAGGAATGCCCAACTAGTCAGGTGACTTGTTTCTTGTGTGAAGGAACCACCCACTACCCGACCCAGTGTCACATTTACCCCATGGTGCAACAAACTATTCAGGAGCAGGAAGAAGGAATGAAAGAAGCCCTCCGAGAAGTTATGAAAGAACCTGTGATGAAGGAATGTGTTGAAGACCCTGATGGAGAAGGCCTCAACAGATTTTACTCCAATGCCTGCTATTCATGTGGAGAAGAAGGACATTTTTC
>NW_021287701.1:0-1337 GCF_002162155.2 Triticum dicoccoides
TAGTCTATGCACTTAAGACCTGGCGACATTACCTCCTCGGTAATCGTTGCGAAATATTCACTGATCACCAAAGTTTGAAGTACATCTTCACCCAACCGGATCTGAACCTCAGGCAAAGACGTTGGGTTGAATTGATCACAGACTTCGACCTAGGAATAACCTACACCCCAGGGAAAGCCAACGTCATGGCTGATGCGCTAAGTCGTAAATCTTATTGTAACAACCTGATGTTACAACAAAGTCAACCGCTTCTCCATGAGGAATTTCGGAAGCTTAACCTTCACATTGTACCTCAAGGTTTTCTTTCCACTTTGGTGGCAAAACCTACCCTTACGGATCAGATTATCAAAGCACAGAAGGTAGATCCGGGAATCTCCCGCATCAAGAGAAACATTCAGAAAGGAATTGCGAATTGCTTCTCCATTAATGATCAAGGGGTCGTGTACTTCGGGAATCGACTAGTGGTTCCCAAAGTGCGAAACCTGAGGCGTTTGATCCTTAAGGAAGCTCATGAATCTCCTCTCACCATTCATCCCGGTAGTACTAAGATGTATCAGGACCTACGCCAGAGGTTCTGGTGGACTAGGATGAAGAGAGAAATTGCTCAGTATATTGCTAATTGCGACGTCTGTCGTCGTGTAAAAGCAGAGCATCAACGGCCTGCTGGCACCCTTCAACCCCTAGCTATTCCTGAATGGAAATGGGATAAAATTGGTATGGATTTCATTACCGGTTTTCCCAGGACCAAGAGAGGGAATGATGCTATTTTCGTCGTGGTCGATCGTCTTTCCAAAGTAGCCCATTTCCTACCTGTTCGTGAGAGTATAACCGCTAGTCAGCTGGCAGACTTATACATCTCCCGAATAGTGTCTCTCCATGGTGTTCCTTTGGAAATTAACTCAGATCGAGGAAGTCTTTTCACCTCTCGATTTTGGGAAAGTTTCCAAAATGCTATGGGAACCCGTCTCTCCTTTAGCACCGCTTTCCACCCTCAGTCGAGTGGTCAAGTGGAACGCGTCAACCAAATTCTAGAAGACATGCTTCGAGCCTCTGTTATCTCATTTGGAATGGACTGGGAGAAGTGTCTTCCATTTGCCGAATTCGCCTACAACAACAGCTATCAATCTAGCTTGGGTAAAGCCCCTTTTGAAGTTCTCTATGGACGACGGTGTCGAACACCCCTTAACTGGTCAGAGACCGGGGAAAGACAATTCTTTGGCCCGGATATGATTCAGGAAGCAGAAGAACAAGTTCGCATCGTTCGTGAAAAGTTGAAAACAGCCCAATCTCGTCAAAAGAGTCAATATGACCGAAAACATAAGGCTATGACTTTCGAG
>NW_021287702.1:0-9140 GCF_002162155.2 Triticum dicoccoides
AGATCTTCAGACTGCACACTGTCTTCAGGAGGTGCAGTAGCCAGTGGCTTCGCCCGTAAGATTTTTGGTGATGAGGCAGACTTTGAAGCTTTAGCCTTCTTCTGCTTCTGCGGCTTCGGTGGTGCAGGTGCTTCGTCAGATTCAGCATCATCTGCAGGTTGAGCCACGACTGCCCCTTGAACCATAATATGAGTGATGAGACCTTCTAGGTTGTAGAAGGGCCCAACCAGATTGGGTTCAGCTTCTCGTGTGCCATCAGCACGTGGCGCAGAGGGGCCTGGGTTGAAGTCTAATCCCAATGACTTCTTGTTTTCCTTGGCAGAGTTCTGTGCAAACTGATAGTTGCGCTTGAAGAGATTGTCTTCGCGACACCATAACAGAGAGGATGGGTCGGCATTAGCAGGCTGAGGTCCACGAAGCATGCATGGGTAAAAGCCTTGAGCAATAGCTTCGGACTGTGATTTGGGCTGAAGACCTTTGTATGTGATATCTCCCCATGGTCCCTTGATGGCACTCTTCTCAGCATATTCGTCGGTGACGAATCTGTACTTGAACCATTCCTCTGCCCAATGTCTTCAAATCCATTGGATTCGGTTCTTGCGTTCTCCATAGGTTTCTTCTAGATCTGACTTGTATTGCTCATATAGATCTGGTGGCAGGTCCTTAGCAGTGTTTCCACGGCGCTGTCTGCCTCCCTTCCTTGTAGATTTCACTGTAGCCATGAACTTTAAACTGAATGGCTTCAACACGTTCAAAGGTTTCAAAGGATTCCGGCTGCGGGTTAAACAGGAACTGGCTTCGGGAGAATTTATATGATGCTGTAAGAATTCTGCAAATAAATGCAGACTATGAGAACCAAGGGATTCTCCCACGGACATGTACCTGTGACAACATTAAGGTGCGAGGGAAGGGGAAGAGGTCATATGCATTCTCAGAAGATTTTGAAGATAAATCAGTTTAGAAGACATTGACCTCATCGTGCGAAGACATTCACTCATAGATAAAGAGTTGGTTCCAGATTTGTACGAATCCACGGATCAGTACAAGTGAGGAATCTAACTACTTTGTGAAGCATAAGTGAACATACTAGGCATATTATGAGATGCAGTATGAAATAGATCCAACTTGTGTGAATAGAAACTTCTTGTGGCAGAAAGTGATGAATCTATAGGATCAAAGGGGCCGTAAAAAGGAAGTTTTATTTACCACACGAAGAACTGCTAGATGGAGTGGAAGAGGAAGTCGAGCAGTTCGATCGTCCGTGCCCTAACTTGGCGACGGAGGACACCTACGACGACGGCGGAGAAGACGATGTCTGCGGCTGGCGTGAAGACGGCGTCGGAGAGGTCGCGGCAGCTAAGTGCTTCGTCGTCGGCGTTGTTGAGGGCTAGCGGTGGCGCTAGGGTTTGTGCGAGAGTGGAAGAAAGGATAATGACTATGGTGAGGCGTGTATTTATAGAGATAGGGATGTCACAGTGTTATTACACAGGTACCCCTGGTGATTCACATCTGAAGGACACGTGGCCATCATGCAACATATCGGAGGTTGTTCCACGTTCCCACGCACGCCTGGATTGGGGTGGTCGTTCCCACTTCTCTGGGTTTCAGGTGAAGGAATTAGCATTGAAAACGGACTTAATGTTTGTCTTTGTATCTTCCGCTGACAAGAACGCAGAGAAGACATTCGACATTTTCAAGAGAATGCATATGATTTGGACAGATAGAGTTTGAGATAGAAAGCATAGAGAGGTTAGGGCCCGATCACATTCACTTAGTTCAAAAGATTCAACAAGAAGACATAGCTATAAGTGAATGCTGTAGAGGACAGAACACTAGTAAATCAACATAGTGACGATAATCATGAAGACAAGTTGAAAATGAAGACAAACAAAATGTGAAGACATAGCAAATGTAACGCCTTAGGTAACACACTTCAAACAGAAGAATTTGGTGGTGGCGTTACCCACCGTATAGGAAGTATTAGACCCAGACACGGCGCAAAATTATCGTGGAGCTCCGGAGTCAAATTCCACATTAATGTATTCGCACTTAGAATGTAAGTCTTCATTGATTGAAGATATACTTTACTTCGTGTGTTGCACATCTAAGTCATCAATATGCATAAGTGTTAGGATGTGTGCCTGATCATAGGACATTTGAGGATTCCAAGATATTTAGCTCACACCGTAACTTGCAAAATCTCTTCTCATCCAAGGGCTTGGTGAAGATATCTGCCAATTGCTCTTCAGTGTTGACATGTATGATATCAATATCTTCCTTCACAACATGATCTCTGAGAAAGTGATGACGAATTTCAATGTGCCTTGTCTTCGAGTGCTGAACTAGGTTGTTTGCAATCTTGATGGCGCTTTCGTTGTCGCAGTAGAGTGGCACTTGCTTCAGATGAATGCCATAGTCTTTGAGTGTTTTCTTCATCCACAGAAGCTGAGCGCAGCAAGATCCAACAGCAATGTATTCAGATTCAGCAGTGGAGAGAGATACACAGTTCTGCTTCTTTGAAGACCAACATACAAGTGATCGTCCCAGAAAATGACATGTGCCTGATGTAGACTTGCGATCCACCTTGTCACCAGCATAATCAGCATCCGAGAATCCAACCAGATCAAACTCTGAGCCCTTTGGATACCATAATCCTAGTGTTGGGGTATAAGCCAAATATCGAAGAATTCGGTTCACAGCTAAGTGATGCGATTCCTTTGGTGCCGCTTGGAATCGTGCACACATGCAAACACTAAGCATAATATCTGGCCTAGATGCACATAGATAAAGTAAAGAACCAATCATGGAGCGGTATACCTTTTGATCGAACTCTTTACCATTGTCGTCGGGACCCAGATGATGTTTGGCTGGCATTGGCGTCGTGAAGCCTTTGTAGTCTTGCATCCCAAATTTCTTCAGGCAATCTTTGAGGTACTTCTCTTGAGATATGAAGATGCCGTTGCGTTGCTGACGTATTTGAAGACCGAGGAAGAACTTCAGCTCACCCATCATGGACATTTGATATTGCTCTTGCATCATATATCCAAACTCTTCACTGTATTTCTGATTGGTGCAGCCGAAGATAATGTCATCCACATATATTTGGCACACAAACAGTTCACCATCATATGTCTTCGTGAAGAGAGTGGGGTCGAGGGAACCAGGTTTGAAGCCTTTGCTCTTCAGGAAGTCTTTGAGTGTGTCATACCAAGCCCGAGGGGCTTTTTTGAGGCCATACAGTGCCTTGTTGAGCTTGTACACCATGTCAGGATGTTTTGGATCTTCAAAGCCAGGCGGTTGTGCAACATACACTTCTTCTTCAATCTTGCCATTGAGAAAAGTGCTCTTCACATCCATTTGATATAGAAGAATGTTATGATGATTTGCATAGGCCAGCAGTATGCGTATGGCTTCAAGTCTAGCCACAGGAGCAAATGTTTCATCGAAGTCAATCCCTTCAACTTGAGTGTATCCTTGAGCAACGAGACGAGCTTTGTTTCTGATAACTTGACCATGCTCATCTTGCTTGTTGCGATATATCCATTTGGTGCCTATTATATTGTGCTTGCGAGGATCAGGACGCTTAACCAGTTCCCATACATTATTCAACTCAAACTGTTGAAGCTCTTCTTGCATAGCTTGAATCCATTCAGGTTCCATGAAGGCTTCTTCAACTTTGTTGGGTTCAGATATTGAGACGAATGCGAAGTGCCCATAGAAATTTGCTAGCTGTGTTGCTCTTGAACGAGTGAGTGGACCTGGTGCATTGATGCTATCAATTATTCTCTCAATCTGCACTTCATTTGCAACACGAGGATGTACAGGACGAAGATTTTGCTCTTGCTGATCATTGTCATCATTAGAAGGAATGTCTTCAGGCTGAGCATTGTCTTCAGGTTGATCATTGTCTTTAGGTTGATCAGGTGTGGAGATGATAAGTTCCTCTTTAGTCTGAGCTTCAGAAGGTATGATTTCTCCAGTTCCCATAAGTTTGATTGATTCACTGGATCGAACTTCATCTAGCACATTTGGCAGGTGCTCTCTTTGTGAGCCATTAGTCTCATCGAACCGCACATCCACTGTTTCAACCACTTTATAGTGAAAAAGGTTGAAGACTCTGTAGGAGTGCGAATCCTTTCCATATCCAAGCATAAAGCCTTCATGTGCTTTTGGTGCAATTTTTGAAGTGTGATGTGGATCCTTGATCCAGCACCTGGCACCAAAGACTCTGAAGTAACTGACATTTGGCTTCTTGCCAGTGAAGAGCTCATAGGATGTCTTGTTCAGAAGCTTGTGAAGATAAACACGGTTGATGATATGGCATGCAGTATCAATGGCTTCAGGCCAGAATTTTCTTGGAGTCTTGTATTCATCAAGCATCGTCCGAGCCATCTCAATAAGTGTTCTGTTCTTGCGTTCGACGACGCCATTCTCCTATGGCGTGTACGGAGCTGATAATTCATGTGTGATGCCTAAAGTATCAAGGTATGTATCCAGGACAGTGTTCTTGAATTCAGTGCCATTGTCACTTCTGATGTGCTTTATCTTGACGCCATAGTTGTTCATTGCTCGATTGGCGAAGCGTCTGAAGACATCCTACACTTCAGTCTTGTAGAGGATTATATGCACCCAAGTATATCTTGAATAATCATCAACAATGACAAAGCCATAGAGACAAGCAGTAGTAGTAAGAGTTGAGTAATGAGTGGGACCAAAAAGGTCCATGTGGAGCAGTTCAAAGGGTTGAGTCGTTGTCATGATTGTCTTCGAGGGATGCTTGGCCCTCGTCATCTTTCCTGCTTCACAGGCACCGCATAAGTGATCCTTCTTGAACTTGACGCCCTCGATGCCTATGACATGCTTCTTCCTTGTAAGGGTGTGGAGGTTCCTCATGCCAGCATGCCCTAGCCTCCGATGCCAAAGCCAGCATTCAGAAGGTTTGCTAGAAGACATACTGCAAGATGTGGTCCTGCTGAGAAATCTACCACATACAAATCATCTTTCTGATACCCTTCAAACACTAGAGACTTGTCAGATTCCATTAGAACAAGGCAACAATATTTTCCAAACATCACAATCATGTTTAAATCGCAAAGCATTGAGACAGACATTAAGTTGAAACCAAGGGATTCAACAAGCATGACTTTATCCATGTGTTGATCCTTTGAGATTGCAACTCTACCTAGACCCAATACCTTGCTTTTACCAGTGTCGGCAAATGTGATGTGACTTCTGTCAGATGGACGTAAGGTTGAGTCCATGAGAAGGCTTCGCTTGCCAGTCATGTGATTGGTACACCCACTATCAATAATCCATTCTGAAGCAGCTGGTGTCGTACCCTACAGTGTAGTTAGGGGGATAGGCTTCACGAAGAGAATTGTGAAGCAAAAACATTTGACGAGCTAGTGGATTATGAAAGCTTAGATCGAGATTAGGACTGATAGGGCAAGAAGCAAGCGACTCAGGAACAAAGTACATAATAAGACCATTTGGGCATTTGATCTTGCGCCCTACAAGATGTTTAAGGTCCCCAACAATAGCGTCAGACGATTTTGGTTTTCGACTGGAGACCTTTCCTTGCAAAAGAGAGTTAAGCTTTCTTAGCCACCCGCATCTTCAAGGGTGGCTTCGAAGCAATGAGTCTAAGTGCAGCATCTGAGAACTTTGGCTTTGGAGCCCTAGAAAAAAGTCTTGTAGGTGGACAATAGTACTCATAAGAATAAGCAGAATAGTTCTTGGTCTTATGAACATGGCGGTTTGATGAACCGCGCTCATATTCATAGGCCTGAGTATGGCTTCCCTACAAAACATTTGCATTAGTGCGACTCAGGTGAGTCCTCTGTCTATATGAACCCTTTGGGCCGTATGAAGCCTGTGGTCTGGGTTTTGTCTTCTTCACTTGTGGTGTCATGACGACATTCACAGGAAGATTCTCCAAACACCTTTTCGGCACCCAGACCTTCTTCATAGGCGGCCCATTCCTACAGTTAGTACCAATATACCTGGCAAACACTTCACCATTCTGATTCTTAAACAATTTATAGTTTGCATCAAAGGATTCATCAAGAACAATGGGATTAGCACAAGTGAAGCCAGATAGAGTGGATGGATCCACTAAAGGTCCCTTTGCAACAACCCATGTGGTTTTGGGGTACTGCTCAGGTTTCCAGTAAGAGCCATCAGTATTCATTTTCCTTTCGAACCCAACACCCTCTTTCCTAGGGTTTCAGTTCAGGATCTGCCTTTTGAGGACATCACATAGTGTCTGATGCCCTTTGAGACTTTTGTACATCCCTGTTTCAAGCAGTGTCTTCAACCTAGCATTCTCATCAGCAATAACAGTGGTATCCTTAGCAGAGGGGTTAGTTACCACATCAACAGTTGAAGATATTGCAATAGTAGCAGCAGTAGAACATTCAGCAACAGAAGTAGAGTTATCACGCTCAATGCATTTAAGACATGGTGGTTCAAATCCTTCCTGAGCTGAACTGATCTGTTCGGCGCGAAGTGACTCGTTTTCCTTTTGAAGATCTTCATGAGCCGCTCTTAATTTCTCAAGATCTTGCTTCCTTTGAATATAATCATAGGAAAGCTTTTCATGAGTTGTTGAGAGCGTTTCATGACGACTTTCAAGTTCCTCATACTTAACGTGAAGATTTTTTATGTCTTCAATTAAGGACTGAGATCGAGTCATTTCAGTTTCCAACAGATCATCGCTTTTGTCTAACAGTTTTTGAATATGTTCCATAGCTTTCTGTTGTTCAGTTGCAATTTTAGCAAGTGTTTTGTAGCTGGGTTTGGAACCACAATCAGAGTCATCGTCACTAGATGTTTGATAGTGAGTAGTGTGTGTGTTTACCTTGGCACCGCGTGCCATGAAACAGTAGGAAGGAGCGTAGTAGTCCTTGTCATTTGCATCGGTGTCGGTGATGAAGTCATTGTCGTCAGCGTTGAAGATGGACTTGGCAACGTATGCTGTAGCCAGACTCGCAACGCCAGAATCGGACTCCTCCTCAGACTTCACCCCCGCCTCCTCAGAAGCGGACTCCTCCTCTGAATCCATTTCCTTGCCAACAAATGCACGAGCCTTGCCAGATGAGCTCTTCTTGTATGATGAAGACTTTGAGGAAGACTTGGAAGAAGACTTTCAGTATTTCTTCTTCTTCTTCTTGTCGTCAGAGTCATACTCCTTGCTCTTCTTCTTCTTCTTCTTCTTCTTCTTCTTCTTCTTCTTGTTCTCATTGTCCCACTGCGGACACTCAGAGATGTAGTGGCCAGGTTTCTTGCACTTGTGGCATGTTCTCTTCTTGTAGTCATGAGAAGAAGCTTCATCATTCCTTGAGCTTGATCGTGAAGACTTTCTCAAGCCTTTCTTCTTGGTGAATTTTTGGAACTTCTTCACAAGCATAGCAAGCTCCTTTACAATGTCTTCAGGATCATCAGAACTGCTGTCAGATTCTTCTTCAGATGAGGAGACAGCTTTTGCCTTCAAGGCATGAGTTCACCCATAGTTGGGACCGTAGATGTCTCTTTTCTCAGAAAGATGAAACTCATGTGTGTTGAGCCTCTCAAGTATGTCAGACGGATCGAGTGTCTTGAAATCAGTACATTCTTGAATCATCAGGGCTAGGGTGTCAAACGAGCTGTCAAGTGATCTCAGGAGTGTCTTGACGACTTCATGCTTGGTGATCTCAGTAGCGTCGAGGGCTTGGAGCTCATTTGTGATGTCAGTGAGTCGATCAAACGTGAGCTGGACATTCTCATTGTCATTTCTCTTGAAGCGGTTGAAGAGGTTGCGAAGGACACTGATTCTCTGATCTCTCTGGGTTGAGACGCCTTCGTTGACCTTGGAGAGCCAGTCCCAGGCTAGCTTAGATGTTTCCAAAGCACTCACGCGGCCATATTGTCCTTTGGTCAGATGACCACATATGATGTTCTTGGCAGTAGAGTCCAGTTGAACAAACTTCTTGACATCAGCAGCAGTGACACCTTCTCCAGCCTTGGGAACGCCATTCTTGACGACATACCATAGGTCAACATCAATGGCTTCAAGATGCATGCACATCTTATTCTTCCAGTAGGGATATTCAGTTCCATCGAAGACGGGGGATGCAGTGGAGACTTTAATTATCCCTGCAGTCGACATAGCTAAAACTCCAGGTGGTTAAGCCGAATCACACAGAACAAGGGAGTACCTTGCTCTGATACCAATTGAAAGTGCTAGTGATCGACTAGAGGGGGGTGAATAGGCGATTTTTATGAACATCTTCAAAACATGGAAGTTTCAAAGACAAACGATAGAAATAAACCTATTACCATGCAGCAAAAGGTAGACTACACTAGGCAAACCATAGTCAAGTATTCAATGAAGTGAAAGCGTAATGACTAATAGCAGCTAGGCAGTAAGGATCAGGTAGGAAGATATTGTGAAGCCAATCAGAACAAGTAATCACTCAGTGAAGCCAAATGGTGATGCAATCGTACAATGACTTCACAAGGACCAACAGTAAGTAAAGGGAAGGGAAGGATGAAACCAGTGACTCGTTGAAGACAATGATTTGTTGGACCAGTTCCAGTTGCTGTGACAACTGTACGTCTGGTTAGGGAGGCTGAGATTCAACTCAGAAGACCTCGTCTTCACCTTATTCCCCTTGAGCTAAGGACACCCAGTCCTCGCCCAATCACTCTGGTAAGTCTTCAAGGTAGACTTCCAAACCTTCACAGACTTCGTTCACCGGCGATCCACAATGACTCTTGGATGCTCAGAACGCGACACCTAACCGGCTGGAGGATTCACAGTCCTCAAGTGTAATAAATCTTCAGATCACACAGACAGGAAGACTTAAGTGATGCCTAACACTCTTTGGCTCTGGGTGGTTAGGGCTTTATCCTCGCAAGGAATTCTCTCTCAAAGGCTTCGAGGTGGGTTGCTCTCAAACGACAAAAGCCGTACTCTAACTCTGAGCAGCCAACCGTTTATGGTTGTAGGGGGTGGGCTATTTATAGCCACTAGGCAACCCGACCTGATTTGTCCGAAATGACCCTCGGTCACTAAGGAACTGACACGTGTTCCAACGGTCAGATTTCAAACACACACGGCAACTTTACTTGGGCTACAAGCAAAGCTGACTTATCCAACT
>NW_021287703.1:0-1127 GCF_002162155.2 Triticum dicoccoides
TCATGGTCTAAGGAAATGATACTTGACATTAGAAAAGCTTTAGCATACGAACTACATGATCTTGTGCTAGGCTTAGGATTGGGTCTTGTCCATCACATCATTCTCCTAATGATGCGATCCCGTTATCAACGACATCCAATGTCCATGGTCAGGAAACCATAACCATCTATTGATTAACGAGCTAGTCAACTAGAGGCTTACTAGGGACATGGTGTTGTCTATGTATCCACACATGTATCTGAGTTTCCTATCAATACAATTCTAGCATGGATAATAAACGATTATCATGAACAAGGAAATATAATAATAATCAATTTATTATTGCCTCTAGGGCATATTTCCAACAGTCTCCCACTTGCACTAGAGTCAATAATCTAGTTCACATCGATATGTGATTAACACTCACAGGTCACATCCCCATGTGACTAACACCCAAAGAATTTACTAGAGTCAATAATCTAGTTCACATTTACCATGTGATTAACACTCGATGAGTTCTGGGTTTGATCATGTTATGCTTGTGAGAGAGGTTATAGTCAACGGGTCTGAACCTTTCAGATCCGTGTGTGCTTTACAAATCTCTATGCCATCTCCTAGATGCAGCTACCACGTTCTATTTGGAGCTATTCCAAATAACTGTTATACTTGGAGCTATTCTAAATTGTTGCTCCATTATACGTATCCGGTATCTCTACTCAGAGCTATCCGGATAGGTGTTAAGCTTGCATCGACGTAACCCTTTACGACGAACTCTTTTACCACCTCCATAATTGAGAAAATTCCTTAGTCCACTAGTTACTAAGGATAACTTTGACCGCTGTCCTATGATCCATTCATGGATCACTCTTGTACCCCTTGACTGACTCATGGCAAGGCACACTTTCGGTGCGGTACACAGCATAGCATACTGTAGAGCCTACGTCTAAAGCATAGGGGACGACCTTCGTCCTTTCTCTCTTTTCTGCCATGGTCGAGCTTTAAGTCTTAACTTCGTACCTTACAACTCAGGCAAGAACTCCTTTTTTGACTGATCCATCTTGAACACCTTCAAGATCACGTCAAGGCATGTGCTCATTTGAAAGTACTATTAAGCGTTTTGATCTATCCTTATAGATCTTGATGCTCAA
>NW_021287704.1:0-6693 GCF_002162155.2 Triticum dicoccoides
CAAGACCCTCATCGACGGTGGCGCAGGGCTCAACGTCCTATCCGTCGAAACGTTCGATAACCTCCAAGTGTCGTATGACCAGCTTCATCCCACCAAGCCTTTCTCAGGAGTGACCGACGGCTCCACTACCCCGATCGGGTAGGTCTGACTTCTCGTCACCTTCGGAGAACGTAAAAACTACCGCACCGAACTCATCGACTTTGACGTCGCGCATATCCGTCTGCCGTACAATGCCATCCTCGGGTATCCAGCACTGGCCAAGTTCATGGCGGTGACCCATCACGGCTACAGTGTCCTCAAGATGCCAAGAAGAGGCAGAATCATCACGGACCCAGGCGAAAAAAGAGATGAGGCGTGCTCCCTTGAGCGTGCCTTCCAAGCTGCAGCAATCGACGACCCCGACAGCAAGGGCGAACACCCTCCTGAGGACACCCCAAGAAGAAGAAGCTGATGCGCCGCGCAGGACCTCAGGAGGATGGCGTCGCGACTGGAACCTCATCCAGATCAGCGCCCGCGCCAGGGGCACCTCCCTCCATCGCATAGGAAGGCACGCCCGGTGCCCTTCTCAGGCAGGGCTCGGGGGCTCTCTTCTGGAGGGCCTCAGACCTTGCCAACATCATGAGGGAGGCGCTCGGGCACCACCTGGAGGCGTGCTTCACGGCACGTCTCCCTCAAGAGAACACATGGCGAGGAGCACCCATCGCTTAGGAGTTCATCACCAAGACCACTCAGGAACTGCAAGACGCAAGGGCCATGCGCGGCGACCACCGCTCGCGAGGTGCAGCTCCCCATCCAGGCGAGGATGCTGGGCTGCGCGTCTGCATCAACATACCAGGGGTCAACGGGGCTGCATCTCAGGAGCCCTTCTGGCCTCTGCGCGTGGGCTATTGCGAGGGTCCACCGCACAACTACGTTCGCATGCCTTTTGGCCTGCCGAGCCTGTCGTCCACCTATCAGCGCAACTTGCGGCGCACCCTGGCAGCCCAGGAGGCCAGGCATCACGCCGTCTTGACGGAGATGGAGACGGTCCTCCAGGAACCGCCTGAACCCCCAGAGCATCCCGAGGCTCAGGGCCTCGGTGGCTCGTGAGGAGCGGCCCATTCACCGCGTACCTCCAGCTACTCCGACATCCCTTCATCGACAGAACCAGGTGACATTTTCCAAGTTTATTTAGCTGAGAGCGCCCCTCGGGCTGCATCATTCCCAGGCCACGTGGGTCCGTCCCTGTGGCACATACCCCTTTTTTTATGTCTTTAGCTTACCTTGCTGGGGGCGACCCTCGGGCTGCATCATCCCCAAGCCGCTCGGGCCGGACCCGGTGGCGTGTATCTTCCCTGCATTTACCTAAGCCAGTTTGCTTTCCATGCCTAACCTACCTATGACTATCACCTATTCGACTCTCACCTCCCACGGGGGCTACTCACGCTGGCACGGTGCTTGTGCACGGGTCCGTCCCTGCAACATCGACAAATCTGAGCGGTCGAGCTCTGGCTCGCGGCACACCCCGCACATGTCACCTCACCAAGCTATCAGTGCCTTCGTATCCTCGCGAAGCAACCGGCGGCGGACCGGCAACCATAATGGCAAACTGTGTTTCTCCTTGTGCTGGCTCACAAGAATCTCATGAGAATGACAGTAGGCGGCACCGCGAGCTCCCTCTTCTCCCATGCAACCCGCTTGCGCGTTAAAAGGGGGGCTCCTGAGCATCGCGACTCAGGAGCTCCTACTGGCTCTCCAGCCCTCACCCCCTGGCCTTGACGACGCCACACGACCTGGCATACCAGCAGCGGCTGAGCTCGCTCGAGGGCTGGGACCTGAGGACGCAGAGCATGAAGGAGAGCGTGGAGAAGAGGGGGAGGCTCGCATGGGTCTGGCCTAGCTACGCATCAACGCGGCACATCGCAAGGAATCGACTCCAGACCGCCAAGATAAGTCTCGCGCTCAGACCGGCTGATCGTTGGAGCCTAGGAGTCGCATTCGCCGCAGCCCTGTTACGGCAACATCGCCTCCCTTTCTTACCTTACCACGGCTTCTTGAGCGCCAAAGGGGACCTCTTGAGCATTGGGCCTTAGGGGCTCTTACTGGACCTCGGGCCGCTCACCTCCTGGCCTTGACCACGACACGCGACCTGGTATACCAACGACGACTGCAGCTTTCCTGGGGACCGGGACCTGTCAGCGTAGTGCAACGAGCCGTCGCGAGGTTGGAAAGGGGAGACCGAGCCTAAACAGGACATGCATTCGCAATTCTTCATAACAAGGATAGTATCAATGAAAGACATTATAGACACTTTACATGCCCCCACCGGGTACTTCTTGGTTCCTTGCATGGAACAAAAGACGAGAACTTAGGGGAATCCTGTCTACTCCCCCCTGCGGCCGACGCCGTCACCAGGGCCTGGGAGACCAAGGGCTCCTGAGCCTTTGGGACCTCAGCGGCTGAGCCGGACATCGGCACTTCCGGGGCCAGGGGTGCCTTGGGGGCTGACTCCTCATGACGACGCTCACCCTGGTCTCACGAGGGCGCCCGGACCGGGGAGGTGCGAGTGTTGTCGCCTCCCTACTCCATGAAGGGGGTGCGGCCACCGCATCCTCCTTCCTCCTCTTCACCGAAGGCAGCAGCCTGGTCAACCAAGGACGAACATCAGGAAATAGCAGTACAAGCATAAAGAAGACGAAGCTCAAGCACTTACTAGTCCACCGCAGCATAGTCCACCCTCTGCTTGGTTAGCTTGAAACCCGAGAGCCTCGAGGCTTGAGGCGCGGGCGTGCCGGCTCTAGAAGCAGAGGACGGTGCAGCAGAAGGGCCGGAGGAAGCTCTAGGCGGTGTCAAGGCGGGGGTAGTATCTCGAGAGACCAGCGATGATCTGCCCCTTGTTGGGATGACGGGCAGCTCCCCCTCCTCTTGGTGGGCGTCGGTCTCAGCATCACCTGGCAAGGCGCGGAGGATGTCAGCTTTGCTGAAGGGGGAAGTTTCCCCCATATCCTCGGGGGTCGCCTCTGAGTCCACCTCTTCTTCTTCCTTCCCATGGGACTCGTCAGAAGACAGCTCCACCAGCTTCGGCACCGCAGGGGATTCGGAGGGCGCAGGCGGCACCAGTACGCACCCGTCGAAGGTAGGCCTGGTGACCATGATCTGCTCCCAGTCCTTGTGGCGGAACAAGGGAACGAAGGCACTCGACGAGTACTTTTGGTTGTCCCCGACCAAGAGGCGCAAAACTGCAAACAGCTCATCGTTAGGCAAGGCCTCCGGGCTCAAGCGAATCTTGTCCTCTTCATCAGCGAGCCTCCACAAGGGGCCCGCACGTACCTGAAGAGGAGTGACGCGCAGCATCAGGAATTCCCTCAGGAGCATGGCCCCCGTCACCTTCGCCGCCTTCACGTTGCCCAGCTTCAGGTCGGTCTGCATCTGCTCCAACACCAACGACGCCCGCTCGTCAGTGAGATTCACGCAAGACCACCCCTTGTTGGACTAGGGCATCTCCCAGTGTTCGAGATCGAGTTGGCCTTGCCGGCCGCAGTGAAATTGGCGCACCCGGAGATATGGCCCTCGCTGATGCGGAGGAAGAAGAAGTGGCACAGCAGAGCCACGGATGGCATCGCACCCAGATACGCCTCGCAATAGTAGGTGAAGATGGACATGAGAAGGACAGAGTTGGGATGAAGATGCAACACCTGCAGCCTGTAGTGGCCGAGGATCTCATAGAAGAAGTCAGAGAAGGGGGGAACCAACCCCGCAGTGATACTGCTCGTGAAGAAGGGGAAGAAGGTGCTTCCCTTGGGCTCCGACACATCGGTGGCCACCCGGAGCTCCGTCTTCCCCTCTCGCTGCTCTCCCCCGCCGTCAGCAAGCGCGTGGTGGCGAGGTTTTTCTCTGAGACATTGGGCGCGTCGAGAGCTGGTTCGTACCAAGCCGGGGACGAGGAAGACTAGACCTTGCGCGGCGCCATTGGTCGCAAGTGCGGAGGAAGGTTGGAGCAGATCTGGAGGTTTCGGTAGCAAGGGGGAAGAAAGGGGATCTGGAGCAAGGCGAAAGCAAGCAGTGAAGGCAAGCATAGTCTGTGCCAGCCCTTGTCAAGCCGGGCAGTTGTCGAGGAAGCATGGGGAAGTGGAGAAGACCACATCCAATCAACCGCCACATGTCGACCAGGGTCGCAGGCTATTGGGGCCCGTGGCGCTCCGCACTTGACCTTTGGCTTCGCCTCGAAGCCAAGCCCGAGCGCGCCTTGGGCCCGGGGGCTACTGTTGGTGTTCTGGGAACGGGGGTCCCCGGACTTTCCTACCTGCGGCCCATGGTGTGGCTCTGCGCGGGGGCCCGTACGACCCATCTTCATCAACAAGGCATTCAAGACCCTCGCGAGGGGCCAAGCCTCGCGAGGCGGACGATGCAAGACCTCCTCAGGAGCAGCCTCACCAGGTTGTCTTGCCAGGGGCGGACAGATCAAGGCAAGGCAAACCTCGCGAGGTTCTCGTGACGTGAGCCATGACGATCAAGATCAGGCAGGCGCTAGCGCGGAGTGTCCTTGTTTCCCCTTTGATGCTAGGGAAGCGAGCGCAGGCGTGGAGTACCGAGGCGTCAAGCAAAGGTTTCCATATCGGTGCAATGAGACCAAGACCAACAGGACGGCAAGATGGAGGTCACCATGGAGCCCAAGGCGGCGTCACCACCAGAGCCTTTGCAGGCGAAGACCGCTTTTGTCAGGATAAGCTGTACTAGCTGTGCCCCTTCAAATTGGCCGTTGTTGGCTCCCTTCCCGCTCAATATTTGGGAAGAGGATGAGGGCCTATACAAGTAGAACTAGCCACCACTGTAGGAGATAACTCATTCGGAGGCATCTCATCTGATCTTGAGTGATCCTCATCCACAGAGCGCAAGAACACCTCAACCTCAGGAGGATGTTCTTCCCCTTGTACTGTTCATCATCAGCCCACAACAGTGGCCCGAACCAGTATAAATCATGTGTCCTTTGTGTTGCGAGTTCACCGAGTTCGTTCGTGAGATCTTAGCAAGCTAGGACATGGATCGGTAGGGGGAGAACCTCGTGCGCACCCCAGAGTTCGAACCTTAAGGGTTTTGCCAGAACCCGTGATCCGACATGATGCAGGTCTCAGATTATGGAGACAATTAGACCCTTATGCTGTGAGGAGAAGGGCTGTTGTGGACTATAGATTTCACACCAAGGAGCAGCAGGACTTCTATGAGACAATTATGTTGGATAAGAAGCCCATAGTGTGTGACATGAAGTGGGTAGATTGGAAATACATCGACAACAATGAAGACCACTTCCCAGGAGTGCATGACAGCTTCAGACTCAATGAAGTAGACAAATTTGTGGGTCAGAAACTCACCAAGTGGAATAATGAGCTCATTATGCAATTCTATTCTACAGCTCATTTCTATCCAGATGGAAGGATTGTATGGATGTCTGAAGGTACAAGGTACCAATCAACAGTTGATGAGTGGGCCAAGCTGATTAATGCCCGTGAAGAGCATGAGGATGACATAGATGTCAATGCCAAGAAAAAGAAAGATCATAACTCCATGACCAACATGTACAAGGAGATTCCTCACAAAACCTTGGAGAATCACAAGCTAGGCTCTGTATATTATCTGTTGTCTGGACTGGCCACTATTAACACCATCTTAAGGCACACCTTGTTGCCCAAATCAGGAGATCACAGGATGATCATAGGCCACTCCATCAATTTACTTCAGTTGTTTGATGTACCCCAGAAGTTTAAGGTGATGAGTTTGATTGTTGAGACAATCAAGAGGACAGCTGCTGACCAAAAGAGATCATGTGGGTATGCTCCACACATCCAGATGCTCGTCAACTCCAAGATGGGCACATGCACATACTTGTTGGATAAAGGACACCTTCCCTTGAGGCCTGACTTTGACGTACATCAGTAGAGGCTCAAGAGAAGAGGGAGAAAGCAAAAGCACAGAAGGCAGCCAAGATGCCAAGTGCTGAAGAGGCTTCACAAATTTTCCTCAAGTCAAAACAAGATCAACTTGGATATCTTATTCAAGCCACTTTGAGGATTGAGAAAGGATTGGCCACCCTGAGTCAGAATCAAGACAGTCTTGAAAGGATCATTGAGACAAAATTCTATGATCTTGACTTGAAGGTTGCAAACAGCTGTTGAGCGGCTCTAGGAAGAAGCTGAAGAGAGGAAACGGAAAGCCACCACAGATGCTCTTCAGAGAGTGCCTAGGGCACATAGATCTGCAGCAGTGCCTATGAAAGACACGAGAGCTACTACGTCAGTGTCACACCCTAGCTAGTCATGCATTAGAGTGTTGCATCATGTTTACTCTTTCATCAGAAACCTGAAATGGGGATGACAGAACCCCCAAGTCCCCTCTGAAACCAACTAGGGTTTACTAAAAACTTTTTCAATGAACCTGAAATGCCCTTCTAAAATGCCCATCATTTTTCTCTTGGTTCAGAACCTCTGCCAAAAGTGGTGCACATTTTCCTAGGCCATCCTAGGGTTTTTGAATTAAATCATAAGTATTTGAATTTGGGCATTTAAAATTATATAAAATATTTAAATGCTCAAATAACTCCAAACTAAAATGTTTCATGTTGGAAATAATCCAACTATGGACCAGGAGTAGTTTGGTGATTTTAGGAATAGCCTAAGTATTTTATTTAATTCAACAAAGTGGCAGAAGTATTAATAAAAA
>NW_021287704.1:8354-10799 GCF_002162155.2 Triticum dicoccoides
TAGGTTAGCCTAGCCAAGAGTCAAAGCTGGCTTGCTGCAATAACTCCACCAACCCTTCTTGATAATATGCATGTATGTAGGATCTGATGTAAGTCTTGCTGAGTACCTTTGTACTCATGTTGCTATAAATTACATTTTTACAGAAGACGCTGCAACCCCTTCTGATGGGTTCTACGTAGACGTTGACATCAATGAGTAGGCTAAAGGCCCAGGTGGTGATCCTGAGCTTGTGAAGGACCACGTAGTATAGCTAGGCTTTCCAAGCCTCTTTTACCTTTCTAGTTGTCTGTACTCAGACAAGTTACTTCCGCTGCTGGTTTGTATGACTGTATGACTTGAATGCTGGGTCGTGAGACCCGTACCTTTATGTATGTTATGTATGGCTCTCTGAGCCTTAAATAAAGTACTTGTGTCGTAGAGTCATGTTGTGATGCCTTGTTGTTTTTGCACATATCGAGCATATTGTGTGTATGATTGAAATGCTTGGTATGTGTGGGATCTGAATATCTAGTTGTTTATCTTTAGTAGCCTCTCTTACCGGGAAATGTCTCCTAGTGTTACCGCTGAGCCATGGTAGCTTGCTACTGCTCTGGAACACTTAGGCTGGCCGGCATGTGTCCTTCTTTGTTCCGGTGTCTGTCCCTTCGGGGAAATGTCACGCATTGAGTACCGGAGTCCTGTTAGCCCGCTACAGCCCGGTTTACCGGAGTCCTGCTAGCCCGGTGCTACAACCCGGACCCACTTGCTGATGACCGACATGTTCGAAGCTGGGTCATGGATGCCTGTCCCTGTAAGTCTGTGCCACTTTGGGTTTACGACTAGTCATGTCAGCCCGGGCTCCTTATCATATGGATGCTAGCGACACTATCATATACGTGAGCTAAAAGGCACAAACGGTCCCGGGCAAAGGTAAGGCGACACCCGTGGGGATACCGTGCGTGAGGCCGCAAAGTGATATGAGGTGTTACCGTCTAGATCGATGTGACATCGAGTCGGGGTCCTGACAGCGTTGGCATCAGAGCCAGACTGCCTGTAGGTTCTCCAAGCCAAACTGGTCGATGTTGAGTCTAGAAATTCTTTAGTTATATGTAGGGGAATTGTTTGTGGGTTGGAACGTAAGGCTCTTTTTACTCCTTATCTTATAACATTCTGATCTGAGTCAGTCTATTCTTCCACCGGGGGTTAAGGAATTAGGACCTATTCTCTCTATCAGGATCACGTGTTACTAATCAGTAGTACCTTATAATTTTGATGAATACAAGCCTAGTTCAATTCTACTACCACATTATGTTGCTGGGATGGACTCAGAACTTGATATTATGATGATGAGTGTGTATGTAATCCTTTGTCAAATGTCTCAAAATTCTTCTTGAGCATTTACAGCTCTTATGCTGCCGAAATTTTGCTAGAAATTCTAATGCCCTTGCATTATGATTGTGCTTTCAGATGGCCACTCGCGACCTCAATCAAGTGGTTCGCCTGACTCGATGCCTAGATGTACCCGGCCATACTGCCATGTTGGTCAGGGTAATGACTGAGGCTGGATACCGTTGGTATCCTGAGTACACGGTCGAAGAGCAATTCCGAGACTTTAATCAAAGCCAGTATCTCTGCACTGTCAGGATATTTCCATCTTATCCTGGGTCCACCGAGCCCCTTCACTGCTCTTATGGACTCGGGGTTACTATTGAGATGGCTGTGCAGGACGCTGCCTACTCTATGATGACCATCATGCGAGTCAGATCTGGTCTATTTCGGGACTCTGATTTCCGGTATATGCCAGGACCACTTCCGGGAGCACAAGGGTATCTCCATGCTATCTATGCTGACCCCACCCAGGAGGATTCACGGACTCGCACCACTGCTGAGATGCTCGAGGATAAGGACCGTGAAAACCGGGCCTTGAGGTTAGAGCTCTTCAATACCCGTGCTGACCACTGGGCCACATTGACTCGGTTTGCACCGGCGGTGCAAGCTGGATATTCGGATATGCGCGATCTCTATCCTGTGAGATCTGCTCTGCCAGACGTGATGGGTTGGCATGATGTAGGAGGCATCACCCCACCTCGCGGTCCCCGCAGGCCACCGTCTGTTGGTCCAAGACCTTATCCTAGTCCCTATGGTCCACAAGCTCCGCGAGATCGTCTGTTTCCGGATGATCATGTTGAGCTTCCAGGCTATGGAGGTGACTTCTACGAGGACTACTACGGATCGGTCTGAGTTAGTGGTAGTATCACTAGTTCGCACTATCTGTGTCGTCTATCGTTCCGCGTGACTCATGGGATATGACCTAGTTTGTACTTTCCGGAGGTGTAGAAAAATAATGTATAGGAGCTTGGAATGCCTCTGATGAGATGTAATCCTCTTTTCACCGTAATAGTACTTTGTTTGGTCTTGTACTAAACCCTGTATGGTGTGTATGATGATGGAATAACGAAACAGTCT
>NW_021287705.1:0-1078 GCF_002162155.2 Triticum dicoccoides
GAAGAACGAGCAAGAATATGATAAAGCAATCTGAATATTGCGAATATATATGAAGTATTGATAATGGTGGGGATCCGAAAGCGGTCTTGGTCTGGTCGTTGGACACAAACGAAGTACACGAAGTTGCAATGGCTAACTTTTAACTAAACAAATCCCCAGGAAAAGCTACTAGATGGATCTACTTATATAGGAGCAAGGGGTGGCGGCCAAGGAGGTGGGAGGACGTCCCAAGGCAGCCTAAAACTAAATCTAGGTCGTACAAGGCCAATGGGCCCAAGTGAAGGTGATGTAACACCTTTGGACTTGTAGTTTGACTCGGATTCTGCTGCAGCATCAGATTGTTTCGTCCACAACTCAACGCTCCGGACGAATTTGAAGGTGATTCCAATTGGGTTGGAAAGTGCACGAAATCTAGTTTCCAACAAAAAAAGAATCACCCAATTCAGAGTCCGTATGAGAAACTTGTGTGCGTTTTAAGTCAGATGTGTCTGTGAAGTCCGAATCTGAATCCAGAACGTGAGAGACTTGGACTCTATCTTCTCTTGGGCCAAAAGTGACGTGAGAGAACTTTTTGGACAGCAAATAAACATCTCTTTCTTCCTTATCTTCATGTGTGGATTGTACAAATGTCCCATACACCTGCAATTAGACAAAACACAAAAGTGTGTGAAGTATTTTTGTTCTGGATAACATAAATAGATTATTGAATAGTTTGCACTAGAAATCACTTGACAAATATGCATATATGCAATATTTTTGGTCATATCCAAGGTAGTCATGTCCTCATCATCCTCCCCTTCTTGAAAATAAAGCCGTCCTCGGCGTTGCTTAATCTGAAATGTGGCTAACAAAAGAGACAAGGTGTACATGTTGTATATGTATATGTCATCCATTTTTACTTCCCTTGATTTTTGCATATATGACACATGAATAGATGAGTAACTTGCATAGTTCATAAAATCTAAAGCCAAAAAATTAGCACAAGAAGTAGAAGGCATGAAAATATTGCAACTCAGTTTGCACATATAAGTGAAGCTCTTATTCATTTCAAAAGATTGACAATGTTCATCATTAAACC
>NW_021287706.1:0-1029 GCF_002162155.2 Triticum dicoccoides
CTATGCTTGCACGTTTTCTGGGTGGATTAAATAGAGAGATTCAGACCATTCTAGACTATAAGGAGTATACTAATATCACTCGTTTATTCCATCTTGCTTGTAAAGCTGAACGTGAAGTGCAGGATCGACAAGCATTGGGGCGAACTAACTTTTCTGCAGGCCGACCTTCATCATGGACACCACGTGCATCTTCTACTTCAACTGCACCAGCACCTCCATCCGGTGCCACCTCCAGCCGTGATACAAGAAAACAGGCACAACCACCATTATCTGCCAAGAGCGCACCTGCGGGGCCTGCACAGCGTTCTTCTTCTTCCATGGCATCAACAGGGCACACAAGTGATATTATTTGTCGTTGTTGTAAGGGAGGAGGTCATTATGCGAGAGAATGCAAATCTCCGTGTGTGATGATTGCTACCGCGGATGGTGGATATGAGTCCGCTAGTGACTATGATGAGGAGACTTTGGCTCTTATTACACGTGAAGAACATGGTGGAGATGATTCTGATCATGAGACGCAATACATGGCTCCTGAAGACGCTGACAGGTATGAATGTTTAGTTGCTCAACGTGTTTTGAGTGTGCAGGTCACACAAGTTGAGCAAAATCAGAGGCACAATTTGTTCCATTCCAAGGGAGTTGTGAAGGAACGTTCTGTGCGCGTCATCATAGACGGAGGGAGCTGCAACAACTTGGCTAGCATGGAGATGGTGGAGAAGCTTTCTCTCACCACAAGACCACATCCACATCCTTACTACATCCAATGGTTCAACAACAGCGGCAAGGTTAAGGTAACACGTACTGTTCGTGTGCATTTTAGTATCTCTACATATGCTGATTATGTTGATTGTGATGTGGTACCTATGCAAGCATGTTCCTTATTACTTGGTAGACCATGGCAATTTGATAAAAATTCTGTACACCATGGTAGAAACAATCACTATACTCTTGTTCATAAGGATAAAAATATTACTTTGCTTCCTATGACTCCTGATTCCATTTTGAAAGATGATATTAATAGAGCTAATA
>NW_021287707.1:0-1077 GCF_002162155.2 Triticum dicoccoides
GTAAACATGTAAATCGTTGTTCAGTTTCTAACTCCCAAGTAAGATATATATCAGGAACATATCTACCCTCAAATGGTGGAATATTCAATTTCAGTTTAGGAATATGGACATCATCTCGTACCTGAGGTGGTGGTGCAGGCCTACCATTACGAATATATACCTGAGGTCGACCTGCTGGTGGCGGTACAGGTGGCTGCACGTAGTGTTGATTTTGATCAACCTCATCCTCATAATCTCCCACATAATCATCCTCCTCCGCATCAGCAGCAGGAGCCACAGAAGTATCAACAGCAGCACCAACAGTTTGGCCAAACGCAAGAGGAACACGGCTTGCTCGGCGGAGGTCTGCTTCGCGACGTGGAGGTAGTCGTTGTTGTTGTTGTTGGAGAGGTGCGTTAGGTGCAGCGGGTGGTGGTGGTGGAAGACGCGCGAGCAATTCATGAAACTTGTTAACGAGCTTTGTTTCGAACGTCTTCTCAAGGCCAGTGATCTTCTCCATGGCCTCTTCAAAATTGTTCAGCACATCTTGCACCTGTCCAGTCATCATTTGCTGAAACTTATCATGAAGCTCCTTGTTCGATAAATTCTCCCAGTCAATCTCGTCGGCTTGTGATCCTGGCATGGTTAGCAGCAATAGAAACACACAAGAATATGATCCTACAGACTACGAACAAGTGGTGGTGGTGGGTGTCACAAATCCTTCAAGCAAATCTCAAATTCTTACCAGTTCTTACCCAGCAGCAGGCGGTGATCGGCAACCGTTGTAGTCAAAAACTCTCAAAGCTTGGATAGAGCGATTACCAGGGAGAGTCAAACGCACGACGTAGATGTATGTGGAGCTGGGAAGGCTTATAATATGGTAGCAAAAAGGGTCAGCAATAATCAATTCAGAGATGCAAAGTTGAATAAACGCTCAACGACGGTACTGTGCTGGTCCTAGGCTAGACTGTGCTAGAGACGCGAGCCTAGAACACTAACAAAATCACGGCGCGGCACGTAAACAAGGGAAAAGCACACTCTGGAATTTTTTTTTCGCTCTTTTTTTTTTCGCTCTTTTTGTTTTTTTGCGCTGTTTTT
>NW_021287708.1:0-15505 GCF_002162155.2 Triticum dicoccoides
GTCGATCCTAAGGATGCTAAAAGGTATGCTAGCTCCAGCGATCCTTCCATGGACTGGAGTAAGCATCTCGGAGTTGGAATATGCACTTTGATAAGATGATCAAAGATTTTAGGTTTATACAAAGTTTATGAGAAACTTGTATTTCCAAAGAAGTGAGTGGGAGCACTATAGATTTTCTGATGAGTATATGTTGTTGACATATTGATGATCAGAAATGATGTAGAATTTCTGGAAAGCATATAGGGTTATTTGAAAGATGTTTTTCAATAGAAAACCTGGTTTAAGCTACTTGAACATTGAGCATCGAGATCTATAAGGATAGATCAAAATGCTCAATAATGCTTTCAAATGAGCACGTACCTTGACATGATCTTGAAAGTGTTCAAGATGGATTAGTCAAAGAAGGAGTTCTTGCCTGAGTTGTAAGGTACGAAGCTAAGACTTAAAGCTCGACCACGGCAGAAAAGAGAGAAAGGACGAAGGTCGTCCCCTATGCTTTAGACGTAGGCTCTACGGTATGCTATGCTAAGTACCGCACCTGATGTGTGCCTTGCCACATGTCTGGCAAGAGGGTACAAAGGTGATCAAGGAGTGGATCACCAGATAGCGGACAAAATTATCCTTAGAGGAATAAGGATTTGTTTCTCGATTATGGAGGTGATAAAGAGTTCGGCGTAAAGGGTTACGACGATGCAAGCTTTAACACCTATCCAAATGACTCTGAGTAGCAAACCGGATACGTATAGTGGAGCGACCATTTGGAATAGCTCCAAGTGGAGCGTGGAAGCAGCATTTACAATATGACCTAGAGATTTGCGAAGTACATACGGATCTGAATGTTCCAGACCCGTTGACTAAAACTTCTCTCACAAGCAAAACATGATCAAACTCCAGAACTCATTGAGTCTTAATCACATGATGATGTGAACTAGTTTAATGACACTAGTAAACTCTTTGGATATTGGTCACATGGTGATGTGACGTGTGAGTGTTAATCACATGGCGATGCGAACTAGATTATTGACTCTAGTGCAAGTGGGAGACTGTTGGAAATATGCCCTAGAGGCAATAATAAATTAGTTATTATTATATTTCCATGTTCATGATAATCGTTTATTATCCATGCTATAATTGTATAGATTGGAAACTCAGATACATGTGTGGGTACATAGACAACACCATGTCCCTAGTAAGCCTCTAGTTGCCTAGCTCGTTGATCAATAGATGGTTACAGTTTCCTGACCATGGACATTGGATGTCATTGATAACGGGATCACATCATTAGCAGAATGATGTGATGGACAAGACCCAATCCTAAGCCTAGCACAAAGATCGTGTAGTTCGTATGCTAAAGCTTTTCTAATGTCAAGTATCTTTTCCTTAGACCATGAGATTGTGCAACTCCCGGATACCGTAGGAATGCTTTGGGTGTACCAAACGTCACAACGTAACTGGGTGGCTATAAAGGTGCACTACAGGTATCTCCGAAAGTGTCTATTGGGTTGGCACGAATCGAGACTGGGATTTGTCACTTCGTGTAAACGGAGAGGTATCTCTGGGCCCACTCGGTAGGACATCATCATAATGTGCACAAAGTGACCAAGGGGTTGATCATGGGATGATGTGTTACGGAACGAGTAAAGAGACTTGCCGGTAACGAGATTGAACAAGGTATTAGTATACCGACGATCGAATCTCGGGCAAGTATAAAACCGCTAGACAAAGAGAATTGTATACGGGATTGATTGAGTCCTTGACATCGTGGTTCATCCGATGAGATCATCGTGGAACATGTGGGAGCCAACAAGGGTATCCAGATCCCGCTGTTGCTTATTAGCCGGAGAACGTCTAGGTCATGTCTGCATGGTTCCCGAACCCGTAGGGTCTACACACTTAAGGTTCGATGACGCTAGGGTTATAAAGGAAGTTTGTATGTGGTTACCGAATGTTGTTCGGAGTCCCGGATGAGATCCCGGACGTCACGAGGAGTTCCGGAATGGTCCGGAGGTAAAGATTTATATATGGGAAGTCCTATTTTGGCCACCGGAAAATGTTCGGGATTTTTCGGTATTGTACCGGGAAGGTTCTAGAAGGTTTCGGAGTGGGGCCCACCTGCATGGGGGGACCCACATGAACGTGGGTAGTGGGGGCAAGGCCCCACACCCCTGTTCAAGGCGCACCAAGATCCCCCCTTAGAAGGAATAAGATCATATCCCAAAGGGATAAGATCAATATCCCTAAAAAGGGGGGATAACAATCGGTGGGGAAGGAAATGATGGGATTTCTTTCCTCCCACCTTTGCCAACGCCCCAATGGACTTGGAGGGCAAGAAACCAGCCCCCTCCACCCCTATATATAGTGGGGAGGCGCATGGGAGCTTTACCAAAGTTCTGGCGCAGTCCTCCCCCTCTCCCAAGTCCTCCTCCTCTCCCGCGGTGCTTGGCGAAGCCCTGCAGGATTGCCACGCTCCTCCACCACTACCATGCCGTCGTGCTGCTGCTGGACGGAGTCTTCCCCAACCTCTCCCTCTCTCCTTGCTAGATCAAGGCATGGGATACATCACCGGACTGCATGTGTGTTGAACGCGGAGGTGCCGTCCGTTCGGCATTAGGATCTCCGGTGATTTGAATCACGACGAGTACGACTCCTTCAACCCTGTTCACTTGAACGCTTCCGCTTAGCGATCTACAAGGGTATGTAGATGCACTCTCGTTCCCCTCGTTGCTGGTTTCTCCATAGATAGATCTTGGTGACTCATAGGAAAATTTTGAATTTCTGCTACGTTCCTCAACATCCTTCACATAGATAATCTATGCCACATCATTGGCTAGGATGAACGGTTCGTCTGTGTACCCAAGATTTTTCAGATCCACTGTTGTCATTCCATACTTTGGGTCTACCTGTACCACGCCTCCTGACAGATTGACCCATTTGCACTTAAACAAAGGGACCTTAAAATCATGTCCGTAGTCAAGTTCCCATATGTCCACTATGTAACCATAATATGTGTCCTTCGCCCTCTCGGTTGTTGCATCAAAGCGAACACCGCTGTTTTGGTTGGTGCTCTTTTTATCTTGGTCAATCGTGTAAAATGTATTCCCATTTATCTCGTATCCTTTCCAAATCGTAACAGTCGAAGATGGTCCCCTGGACAACAAGTACAGCTCATCACAAACAGTGTTGTCACCTCTGAGACGTGCTTCCAACCAACTGTCGAAAGTCCTGATGTGTTCACATGTAATCCAATCATCGCACTCCTCTGGGTGTTTGGAGCGCAGACTGTTCTTGTGTTCATCGACATACGGGGTCACCAAGGTAGAGTTCTGTAGATTTGTGTAGCATGCTTGAGACCAAGAATATCCGTCCCTGCATATTATTTAGTCCCTTCCAAGCGTGCCTTTTCCAGTTAATCTCCCCTCATATACCGCGATTGAGGGAGACCTATCTTCTTAAGGCCAGGAATGAAGTCAACACAAAACCCGATGACATCCTCTGTTTGATGGCCCATGGAGATGCTTCCTTTTGGCCTAGCGCGGTTACGGACATATTTCTTTAAGACTCCCATGAACCTCTCAAAGGGGTACATATTGTGTAGAAATACGGGGCCCAGAATGACAATCTTGTCAACTAGATGAACTAGGACGTGCGTCATGATATTGAAGTAGGATGGTGGGAACACCAGCTCGAAACTGACAAGACATTGCACCACATCACTCCTTAGCCTTGGTGTGATTTCTGGATTGATCACCTTCTGAGAGATTGCATTGAGGAATGCACATAGCTTCACAATGGCTAATCAGACGTTTTCCGATAGAAGCCCCCTCAATGCAACTGGAAGCAGTTGCGTCATAATCACGTGACAGTCATGAGACTTTAGGTTTTGAAACTTTTTCTCTGACATATTTATTATTCCTTTTATATTCGACGAGAAGCCAGTCGGGACCTTCATACTAAGCAGGCATTTCAAAGAAGATTTCCTTCTCTTCTTTGGTAAGAGCATAGCTGGCAGGACCTTCATACTGCTTTGGAGGCATGCCGTCTTTTTCGTGCAAACGTTGCAGTTCCTCCCGTGCCTCAGCTGTATCTTTTGTCTTCCCATACACGCCCAAGAAGCCTAGCAGGTTCACGCAAAGGTTCTTCGTCACGTGCATCACATTGATCAAAGAGCGGACCTCTAGGTCTTTCCAGTAGGGTAGGTCCCAAAATATAGATTTCTTCTTCCACATGGGTGCGTGTCCCCCAGCGTCACTCGGAACAGCTAGTCCGCCGGGAACCTTTCCAAAGATTACGTGTAAATCATTGACCATAGCAAGTATGTGATCACCGGTACGCATGGCGGGCTTCTTCCGGTGATCTGCCTTGGTTTTGAAATGCTTGCCTTTCTTTCGACATTGATGGTTGGTCGGAAGAAATCGACGATGGCCCAGGTACACATTCTTCCTGCAGCTTCCTAGGTATATACTATCGGTGTCAAGTAAACAGTGCGTGCATGCGCGGTATCTCTTGTTTGTCTGTCCTGAAAGGTTACTGAGAGCGGGCCAATCGTTGATGGTCACGAACAGCAACGCCTTTAGGTGAAATTCCTTCTGTTTGTGCTCATCACACGTACGTACACCGTTTCCATTCCACAGCTATAAAAGTTCTTCACCTAATGGCCTTAGGTACACATCAATGTCGTTGCCGGGTTGGTTACGGCCTTGGATGAGAACTGGCATCATAATGAACTTCCGCTTCATGCACATCCAAGGAGGAAGGTTATACATACATAGAGTCACGGGCCAGGTGATGTGATTGCTGCTCTGCTCCCCGAAAGGATTAATGCCATCCGCGCTTAAAGCAAACCATACGTTCCTTGGGTCACTTGCAAACTCATCCCAGTACTTTCTCTCGATTTTTCTCCACTGCGACCCGTCAGGGGGTGCTCTCAACTTCCCGTCTTTCTTACGGTCCTCACTGTGCCATCGCATCAACTTGGCATGCTCTTTCTGAACAGACGTTTCAACCGTGGTATTATAGGAGCATACCACATCACCTTCGCAGGAACCCTCTTCCTGGGGGGTTGGCCGTCAACATCACCATGGTCATCTCGTCTCATCTTATACCGTAATGCACTGCATACCGGGCATGCATTCAGATCCTTGTACGCACCGCGGTAGAGGATGAAGTCATTAGGGCATGCATGTATCTTCTGCACCTCCAATCCTAGTGGGCATACGACCTTCTTTGCTGCGTATGTACTGTCGGGCAATTCGTTATCCTTTGGAAGCTTCTTCTTCAATATTTTCAGTAGCTTCTCAAATCCGTTGTCAGGCACAGCATTCTGTGCCTTCCACTGCAGCAATTCCAGTACGGTACTGAGCTTTGTGTTGCCATCTTTGCAATTGGGATACAACCCTTTTTTGTGGTCCTCTAACATGCGATCGAACTTCAGCTTCTCCTTTTGACTTTCGCATTGCGTCCTTGCATCGACAATGACCCGGCAGAGATCATCATCATCGGGCACATCGTCTAGTTCCTCTTGATCTTCAGCAGCTTCGCCTGTTGCAGCATCATCGTGCACATCGTCTGGTTCCTCTTGATCTTCAGTAGCATCACCGTATTCAGGGGGCACATAGTTGTCATCGTACTTTTCTTCTTCACCGTCTTCCATCATAACCCCTATTTCTCCGTGCCTCGTCCAAACATTATAGTGTGGCATGAAACCCTTGTAAATCAGGTGGGTGTGAAGGATTTTCCGGTCAGAGTAAGACTTCGTATTCCCACATATAGGGCATGGACAACACATAAAACCATTCTGCTTGTTTGCCTCAGCCACTTCGAGAAAATCATGCACCCCCTTAATGTACTCGGAGGTGTGTCTTGAACCGTACATCCATTGCCGGTTCATCTGCGTGCATTATATATAATTAAGTGTGTCAAAAATCATTACAGAACATCATGAATAGATAATTAAGTGACCAAATTAATAGAAGTTCATCATCACATTAAAACCAAAGTACATACATAGTTCTCATCTAACAACATAAAGCTCTGCAGAGCATCTAAATTAATTAAACCATACATTGCAACTATGTAAAACATTTCAATGCGAAAACAAATGCGATCATAATCGGAACAAATGTAACAACTGATCCAACGGCATAATGATACCAAGCCTTGGTATGAATAGCATATTTTCTAATCTTTCTAATCTTCAAGCGCATTGCATCCATCTTGATCTTGTGATCATCGACGACATCCGCAACATGCAACTCCAATATCATCTTCTCCTCCTCAATTTTTCTAATTTTCCCTTCAAGAAATTGTTTTCTTCTTCAACTAAATTTAACCTCTCAACAATAGGGTCGGTTGGAATTTCCGGTTCAACAACCTCCTAGATAAATAAAATCTATGTCACGTTGGTCGGCATAATTGTCATAAACAATAGATGAACCAATAGTTATGAAAAGATAATATATACCACATCCGAACCATAGACAGGACGAGGGCCGACGGGGGCGGATACCAAAACCATCGCACTATATAAGATGCAATAATAAAAGTAAGAAAATTATACAAGTATCTATATAAACATACAAGTAAGAATTTTTTTTCCTTTCAGAAAGAAGATAAGAACAAGAGGCTCACCACGGTGGTGCCGGCGACGAGATCGGCGCGGGCGATCGACGGCGGTGAAGACGGGGACGGGACGTGACGGACCGCTAAACCTAGACAAGTATTGAGGAAAATGGAGCTTGGAGGTCGAGCTTGCAGAGGATAAAGCTTAAGTAGTTTGGCTCGGGCATTCCATCGAACACCTCGTGTGCATAGGAGGTGAGCTAGAGCACCACAAAGCTCTCTCCTCGCCGGCCATGAAAAACAGAGCAGTGGGAGTGCTCTGCTCGCGGGCGAGGGGTATATATAGGCAATTAATTGGTCCTAGTTCGTGGCAAGAACCGGGACTAAAGGGCAGCCTTTGGTCCCGGTTCATGCCAACAACCGGGACCAATGGTGGTGGGCCAGGAGCGAGGCACATTGGTCCCGGTTCGTCCCACCAACCGGGACGAAAAGGTCCAGACGAACCGGGACCAATGGCCCACGTGGCCCGGCCGGCCCCCGGGGCTCACGAACCGGGTCCAATGCCCCCATTGGTCCCGGTTCTGGATTGAACCAGGACTAATGGGCTGACCTGGCCTCGACCATTGCCCCCTTTTCTACTAGTGGGTAAATCAAGAGTTCTTCAACACCAACATACAGGTATAATACTTTAGACATGCAACAACAAACCAAGGAGTGTTACTTCCAATATACATATACTTTCTCCATTCAATGTATTAAACAGAGAGAACAGCATAGTCCATATATAATGGACGCTTACATAAATTATCAAGCACACACTATGATAATACCTATGGATTATAATGCAAGGTACAATCCAATAAAATTCACTTTCTTACGCTAGGCTCGCGCACTGGTTGATATGAATTAGCTTCGGATTCTTGAAGATTGGACTAGATGGCATGTACAATTGGTATCAGTAGCTCTGCTCATCTAAGTGTTGTTGCAGTCGTATGTACAATATTCTCTTTAATCTTGACAAGTTGTTCTGCTACTTCTTTCATACCAGGACGTCCATCTAAACGTTCTTTTAGACATTGCATTGCTAGCTTGCCAATTTCTTCAAGGATCAGAATATCTTTTTCATCTACAATCTCCTCATCAAACAATGACCTTCCACTCTTTTTTGTCTCATATATATGGCAAAATTCAATGATGAGGCTACCGCTTTCACCATATTCCACTTTTTTCCTAGATATGAGTTCTAGGAGAACAACCCCAAAGCTATAGACATCGCTCTTTGAGGTTAATATACCAGTGTTCCTGAAAACTGGGTCCATGTAACCCTGGCACCCAATAACCTTCTTAGTAAATTTTTCCCCTGGGTTAAGTAGTTTAGATAGCCCAAAATCAGCTATTTTTGGTATTGACTTGTCACTGAGAAGTATGTTGTCTGGTTTCACATCTCCATGCCGTATGTCTTCAGAGTGCATATAGCTTAATCCGTTGGCAGACCCAATTGCAATGTCCAACCGTAACTCCGCTGAGAGCTTTTGGTTTTGTTTCCAGTGTAGAATGTCTCTGAGACTCCCTTCTGCAGCGAACTCATACACCAACATTGGAACATCCAGCTGGAGGCAACAACCCATTAGCTTGAGAATGTTAGGGTGTTTCATTTTCAATTGGATCTTCACTTCCTCCGTAAATTCCCCTATTCTGTCTTTATCTACCTTGATAAAGGATTTAACTGCCACGATTGCTTCATCGGGTAGAGTTCCTTTGTACACTTTACCAAAATATCCATTACCCAGACACTCTGAATTATTCTTAGTGATTTTCTTTAGGTCCTTCTCTGTGAAAATGGGCAGGCCTATGACTGATTTTAGTATATTACCCCCATTCATTTCAAAATGCTCAGCAAGTTTTCTCTTTTGGTGCATTATGAATGCCAAGAGCAAGGCAAAAACCAAGATGGACACACCTAGGCCGATGCCTGCAATATATATCATATACAGTTACTTGTAAGAATTTTATGTTATATCTTCTTTCATTCCAAAAAAAGTTAAGAGACACTTTTTTTATCCCATGAAGGTAATAATGAATATGTATACTGCAAGAATACCTGTAAATTTACTGTATAGATTTTTTTACTTTCATACAGTATTGGGGTAGTATGAACACATGGGAAAATGTCAATTTGAAGTTTGCAACAGTTACAAATTCAACCTTAACAAACAGAAACACAATTTTAACCTTATCATGGCATTAGTTAGGTATAGCTTGGAAATAATTTTGTTGTGCAACTAATATATACTCCCTCTATTCTAGAATATATATATAGGGTGTGTTGATTTCCATGCAAGTCCACAATTTCAATGTTTGACCAAGATTATAGACTAAAATAACAACATCTCCAATACCTAATAGGCAAAATATGAAACTACTTTTCATGATGGATCAAATGATATAAATTTTGTATTGTGGATATTGATATATTTTTCTAAAAAATTGGTCAAACATGCACTCATTTGACTTTTCAAAAAACAAATACACCTTGCATAAAGGAACAAAGGGCGTGTATACCTAGAGCAATCCTTGCTGGAAGTGGGAATTTTGGATTGCATGGATTTTCTTTTGGATCACCACTACTCTCGTAGCCTAGGTGACATTTGCAATCATATGAACCGTCAATGTCATAACATACACCATTGCATGGATATTCCTCCCTTGGACGTGCACATTCATTTAAATCTGCAAATTAATCAATGAATAAACTATGAGGTATTCTCTACATTTAAATATAACCAAGTCAATAATAAGATAAGTATTAGTAACACATCTATTTCAAGTGTTCTGATAGCTTTGAGAGTGTGCTCTGGCATGCTCCCCCGTTCATGCATATCCTTGAATATTAACTCGAGCACTACATAGCAATTAGACATCTATTCTAGTGTAAAGAAGCATGAGCAGTTTACAAATTTGATTATTAAATATACAATCACAATGTATTTGTAGCACTCCATCCCAGGATATATAGCATGCATCAAAGTTTATGATCAATTTTCAGTTACGATTAGAAAACTATATAGAACTATGCTAACCATAAATATGAATAAAATAGTTCCAATATTGTGTGTTATAGCTCATAATTTATTATAGTAGATGTGCTCAGAATTGAGCATAAAATTTTGTGCACGTCTTAGATTGTTGAATGAGATATTAGCTCGTATAAAAAGAAATTTAAAGAATGACACAAAACTACGTGAGTTTTTTCGCACACCCAACAAAAATAATTAAAAACAATGGAAGTAATTTATTTTAATGTTTAGCCAACGTTCTCTACAAAACATCAAGTAAGCGGCATGTCAGGCGAGTGGTTACTAGGGTTGAGCCGTGGGGCGCATATGAAGTGTGGTGCTTGTATTAAATTTCATGCATGACATATGTTGTGTATTTTTTGAACATGTACTTGGTGTGATGCACTTATTTAGTTTGAAAGAGAATACACACTAAATACATAAAAGCTCTGCAACTTTATAAATTTGTTTAAAATCAACACTAATTTTCAAATAGGTAAATACTATATGTAGCATAAAGCAACATACAAACAAAATTTGCATATAAAATCTTCTCCATGTGCTTGAAAATAGATGTATTCTTAGACAATGGTATGGTCTAAAAACAATCAACGTCTATTATTCCATGCTGTCCAGGTACATTAGTACAAAGTTATTAAAACTATAATCTATTTTTTTAATGGGTAGCATTATTTAGACCAATCTAATGACCTAATTAAACTCAATAATACTTCACTTTTTGAAAGTTGACTGCACACTTTTTAGGAAAGGGCTGTGATTTGTTATAAGAAAACAATTTCTTTTAGCTAAATCCTATGCCCGATATATGATATAATCGACATAGAGGTAGATTTAATATTGTCGTCGGCCGGAATGTCTTTTTCTTTAGATAAAAAGAAGTTTTTATTGAAGTCATTTAATTGCACCAAGGTGATACAACCTTATTGAACTCAATCCCGGTCTCTGCCATGGTACAATCAATTGCCATGTCTAACACTACATAAAAAAGGTGCCACTCATAATTAGTTTTAGCTCTCAAACTACACCCATCCTTCTAAAATATATGTCGTAATTACTTTCTAAAAGTCGATTTTATCTATGTTTCACCAAGTTTATTTAGAAAAATATCAATACGTTACCAAACCGGTACCATTTGATTCATCATGAACTATATTTTCATGTTATAATTATTTGGTATTGTAGATGTTGATTTTTTTTTCTCATAATCTTGGTCAAACCGTAGAGGGGTTTAACTATTGAACAAATTAATACACCTTATAATCATATAATATTGAAAAGGAGGGAGTAAGGATTCAGCACTTTTAACATATTTCCCTAAGGATGGAACAGAAACTTACTTGTACATCCCTTGTGAAGATACGGGTTGCCCTCGTAGCCTTCGGTGCAGTTGCACACATATCCGGGACCGTTGGTGGAGTCGACACACTCGCTGTGTTGGCTGACGCACATGTACCCCGGCATGCTGGGCGCCTCGGCGCACGACAGGGAGCTGCCGTTGTTGACGCGGATGGCCCAGTCTAGCCGCAGCGGCTTGCTGGTCTCGAGGTCCATTTTGAGGTCAGCCTTCTGGAACGTGTAGTTGCCCTTCTCCACGATGAAGGCATAGTCGCAAAGGCTGAACGGCATGCCCGGGTTCTTCCAATCCGGATCCCCCGAGAACCGCATCTTGTTGTCGGAAAGGCCCGGTGGGATGTCAACATGGCAGCAGCCGACTCCGGTACAGTCGCCATCACGCGCACTCTGGGCGTTGTCGCAGTAAGCGGCGCAGCCCGTGTAGTAGGTGTAGGTGGAGCGACCGCGCGGCCCACCGTTGGTGTAGACGAAGGTGTTGCAGCCTAGAACGACGAGCTCGTTGTGATTGTTGGAGATGCGGTACACACCGGCCCGATTGTAGTTTACGGTGCTGATGCTCCACTTGATAGCGTCGCCGGAGGAGTTGAAGCACTGCCACGTTATGGGCACCATCACCCGTGCCTCTGGTCGCGGGGTCACGGACAAGCTGAGCACGAACACCTCTATAGCCTGCTCGGTGTTCCCTAGGATAGGCCTGCTGTTGTCGCAGACGATCTCGAAGCCGGGGAGGAAGCAGCCTTGGCCGATGCCAAAAGGGTAGGGAACGTCGACGCCGCCACAGCTTGGCCGGCAGCCCGGCTTCAAGGTGAGGCTCGTCGCGGTGGCCGCAAGTGCCGCAAGAAGCAGCGTAGGCAGCAAGAATGTCGTCGACATTTCTGCTTTGTTCCTCAGTTACTTGATGTTGGTAGGTTCGGCCTTTATATAGAGTTATACCATGATGATAGTGGGTTCATAGTTGTTATTATTATTTTCGAGAAAGCTAATTTCCGAGAAGGAGATAACCAGACCTATCGTGTAAGAGGGGTGGTAGCATGGTGCGCTTAGAAAAATATTCTCTCTACGGTTTGGAGAGGAGATAACCAGACCTGTATAGGTTTTAGTCATTTTTAATAACAACAAATTTCCTACGGATGTGCCATCTCCATCTCCACTATAATATGACACGTAATACTTGAACTACTACTATGTTTTTATGTGCTTTGATATTTTCTCGCCTTTTGTAGCATACGACAAGGAGGTGGGGCACAACAACAAAAAACTCCGATGCCCTCCCATCTTCTTCCCGGAGGCTTCTTCTACCCGCTCTTCCTAGATACACTATTGAGGGCAAGAGGCCCTCCCATATATTGTCAGTATTGGTCCTCCGACCGTGCAGCTCTGCAATTGGAGCCTATTTTACAGACGGCACCTATTGAGTCTGTCACAATATCAAAACATCAAGTTCCAATATGATTGCAGAAATAATGGACCACGTCTTACTTTAAGCACCATCGTCTTGTGTAGCTACACTAGTAGAAAACAGGGCATTTGTCCCGGTTCGTAAGGGCCTTTAGTCCCAGAACCGGGACTAAAGGGTCGTTACTAATGCCTCCCCCCTTTAGTCCCGGTTCTAACACGAACCGGGACAGATGTGCATCCACGTGGCCGGTGCGCCGAGCCCAGGCAGGAGGGCCTTTGAGTTAGACAATAGAATGATTGCCTTGATTGATTCATCACAGTACAACAGTGGTTACATATATAGAGAGCCCAAGGAAGTAGGCACGCAGGCCAGGGCGATGGTTGAGATCCACAATAATAGGACTGGACGTGCCAGACTAATTACAACAGAAAAGTACAGTCTAACACCCCCCCTCAGCTGGTACGCCATTTGGTAGGACGTTCAAGCTGGACCTAAACTCCGTGTAGATCGGTGAAGGTAGTCCCTTGGTGAAGATATCCGCAAACTGCGAGCTCGATGGAACGTGAAGGACCCGGGCTTCACCAAGAGCGACGCGATCCCGAACAAAGTGAAGATCGATCTCAACATGTTTGGTGCGCTGATGTTGTACTGGATTGTTGGATAGGTAGGATGCACTGACATTGTTGCAATAGACAACTGTGGCACGGGAAGGAGGACGCTGAAGCTCATAGAGAAGTTGACGGATCCAGCAGGATTCGGCAACGCAGTTAGCGACCCCGCGATATTCAGCTTCGGCGCTAGAACGAGACACTGTGGGCTGCCGTTTGGAAGACCAGGAGACCATGTTCTGCCCAAGGTAAACACAACCCGGAAGTGGAACGCCTTGTGTCGGGACAGCCGGCCCAATCAACATCCGTGTAGGCGACAAGGTCTAGCGAGGAGGCTTTGTATAACTGAAGACCGAAGTGGGATGTGCCACGTAAGTATCGAAGGACTCGTTTGACGATTTGCATGTGTGACACACGAGGCTCATGCATGAAGAGATAGATCTGTTGGACGGCATATGAAATATCCGGTCTAGTGAGAGTAAGATACTGTAATGCGCCGGCAATGCTACGGTAAGTGGTGGGGTTGGATAGTGGCTCACCGGAGCTCGATGAGAGCTTGGCGGTGGTATCGACGGGGGTGGAAACGGGCTTGCAATGGAGCATGTTGGCGCGGTCAAGTATCTCTAGGGTGTATTGCTATTGGCTAAGGAAGAGACCGGATGCATTCGGGGTGACATTAATCCCGAGAAAGTGATGAAGCTCACCCATGTCAGTCATGGAAAACTCCCGTTTGAGAGAGTTGATGACGTGGTGGAGAGTGTGGGGTGTACTGGCGGTGAGAATTATGTCGTCGACATATACTAAGAGATATGCAAGAGACGTGCCGTGGTTGAGGATGAAAAGGGAGGAATCGCTCTTGGAAGCACGAAAGCCCAGTGTCAAGAGAAAGGCCTGGAAGCGATGAAACCACGTACAGGGAGCCTGCTTTAAGCCATAGAGAGACTTGCGAAGGAGACACACATGATTCAGGCGTGACGAGTCGATGAAGCCGGATGGTTGAGCACAATAGACCGTTTCCTTGAGATCGTCATGAAGAAAGGCATTTTTGACGTCAAGTTGATGAATGGGCCATGCACTTGACGTTGCAATGCTCAGCGCAACGCGGATGGTGGCAGGCTTGACCACGGGGCTGAAGGTTTCCCCATAATCCACACCTTCCTTTTGTGTGAACCCCCGGACAACCCACCTCGCCTTGTAGCGTGCTAAGGATCCGTCAGGATGGAACTTGTGACGAAAAATCCATTTGCCAGTCACCACGTTGACCCCTGCAGGCTTTGGAACCAAAGACCAAGTCGAATTCATCATCAAAGCATTAAATTCATCACGCATTGCTTGCAACCAATTTGGATCTTTTAGTGCAGAACGATAAGTGGGTGGTATGGGGGATATGGCGGAAGCAGAGTTGGTGGCTAGAAAGAGGCGCTTTGGTTGGTAAAATCCTGATTTGGCTCTAGTGCGCATGTTGTGGGAGTTTTGTGGTGGTGCAATCGGTATTGCATGCTTGGGCCGACGTGGAGGCGTGGTATAGGCTGGATCGGACTCCGAGGTGGATTCGGTGGGGCTGGCGAGCGGTAGTTGGGAGGCAGGCGCACGATCCGAGGAGGATTCGGTGGAGGAGGGGCCGGGCGTGGGATCCAAGGTAGGTGTGCCGCTAGGTGGGGAGGCAGGCGCGTCAGGTGCGGGATCCCGAGATGATCGGGGCTGACTGGCGGGCGCGTGCGACGAGGTCGATCCGGAGGGTGCGTGGGTGGTGGGGCCGCCCGGGGACTGTGGCGCGGTGGGTGTGGGGGGGCTGGCATGGTGATTGGTTGCATGGGTGGGGTGGCAGGGTTGCGCGTGCGGGGAGATTTGGTGGGACCCGTCCGAGGTTGTCGGGGCGGTGCGATCTGGGACGGATCGCTGCAGCTGGATCGCAGTGACCGGATCCTCTGTGAGCGATGCAGCGGTAGGCAACGGTGTGGGAGGCTCGTACGGGAACGTGTTCTCGTCAAAAATAACGTGGCGAGATACAATGACGCGCCGGGAAAGGGGGTCGTGGCACCTGTAACCCTTGTGTTCGAGGGGATAGCCGAGGAAAACGCACCGTGTGGACCGTGGAGCAAGCTTGTGTGGTGTAGTGGCGGAGAGGTTGGGGAAGCATAGGCAACCGAAGACGCGGAGGTGATCATATGTGGGGTGGATGACATGAAGACGGTAATATGGTGTTTGGGTGGAGATGGCACGCGAGGGACGGCGGTTAAGGAGATAGGTGGCGGTGTGTAGGGCTTCTACCCAAAAGGGAGGGGTGAGTTTAGCTTGGATGAGGAGGGTGCGAACTATATCGTTGGTGGTGCGAAGTAAACGCTCGGCCTTGCCATTTTGAGGGGAAGTGTGAGGGCATGAGAAACGGTAGACTATGCCGTTTGTAGAGAAGAGAGAGCGTAAATCTGAGTTGATAAACTCACCACCGTTATCGCATTGTAACGCTTTGATGATCACATTATATTGAGTTTTGACATAAGCAAAGAAGC
>NW_021287709.1:0-906 GCF_002162155.2 Triticum dicoccoides
GCAAACTATTCAATAATCTATTTATGTTATCCAAAACAAAAATACTTCACACACTTTTGTGTTTTGTCTAATTGCAGGTGTATGGGACATTTGTACAATCCACATATGAAGATAAGGAAGAAAGAGATGTTTATTTGCTGTCCAAAAAGTTCTCTCACGTCACTTTTGGCCCAAGAGAAGATAGAGTCCAAGTCTCTCACGTTCTGGATTCAGATTCGGACTGCACAGACACACCTGACTCAAAACGCACACAAGTTTTTCATACGGACTCCGAATTGGGTGATTCTTTTTTTGTTGGAAACTAGATTTCGTGCACTTTCCAACCCAATTGGAATCACCTTCAAATTCGTCCGGAGCGTTGAGTTGTGGACGAAACAATCTGATGATGCAGCAGAATCCGAGTCAAACTACAAGTCCAAAGGTGTTACATCAGCTCCATTTGGGCCCATTGGCCTTGTACGACCTAGATTTAGTTTTAGGCTGCCTTGGGACGTCCTCCCACCTCCTTGGCCGCCACCCCTTGCTCCTATATAAGTAGATCCATCTAGTAGCTTTTCCTTGGGATTTGTTTAGTTAAAAGTTAGCCATTGCAACTTCGTGTACTTCGTTTGTGTCCAACGACCAGACCAAGACCGCTGACGGATCCCCACCTTTATCAATACTTCATCTATATTCGCAATATCCAGATTGCTTTATCATATTCTTGCTTGTTCTTCGATTGCTTGCAGGAATAGACCTTCGTGGTCAGGTTGATTGTGCTTCGGCGTGGTCAATAACCTCTCGGAGTTGGTTTAGCGATTGCTAAGGCGCAACGTCGTGCACGTTTGTAGTCGGATCGTCAAAGTCATTTTCACCAAATCGATAGTTATCATCTCATCGAAAGATCGGGACACCCCGCCTCTATCA
>NW_021287710.1:0-551 GCF_002162155.2 Triticum dicoccoides
TTTGAAAATCCTACCGAGTGGTGAGCCAGCCTCCCACTCGGGGGCTTAGCTGCAGTCCAGTACTCGCCTAAGTGTTTCAAAATCCTACCGAGTGGTGAGCCAGCCTCCCACTCGGGGGCTCAACTGCAGTCCAATACTCTCCTAAGTGTATGAAAATCCTACCGAGTGGTGAGCCAGCCTCCCACTCGGGGGCTTAGCCGCAGTCCAGTACTCGCCTAAGTGTTTGAAAATCCTACCGAGTGGTGAGCTAGCCTCCCACTCGGGGGCTTAGCTGAAGTCTAGTATTCACCTAAGTGTTTGAAAATCCTACCGAGTGGTGAGCCAGCCTCCCACTCGGGGGCTTAGCTGCAGTCCAGTACTCGCTTAAGTGTTTGAAAATGCTACCGAGTGGTGAGCCAGCCTCCCACTCGGGGGCTTAGCTGCAGTCCAGTACTCGCCTAAGTGTTTGAAAATCCTACCGAGTGGTGAGCCAGCCTCCCACTCGGGGGCTTAGCAGCAGTCCAGTACTCGCCTAAGTGTGAAAAATCCTACCGAGTGGAGAGCGACCCTCC
>NW_021287710.1:612-1134 GCF_002162155.2 Triticum dicoccoides
AATACTCGCCTAAGTTTGAAAAATCCTACCGAGTGGAGAGCGACCCTCCCACTTGGAGGGTTAGCTGCAGTCCAGTACTCGCCTAAGTTTGAAAAATCCTATCGAGTTTAGAGCGACCCTCCCACTCGGGGGCTTAGCTATAGTCCAGTACTCGCCAAAGTGTTTGAAAATCCTACCGAGTAGTGAGCCAGCCTCCCACTCGGGGGCTTAGCTGCAGTCGAGTACTGGCCTAAGTGTTTGAAAATCCTACCGAGTGGTGAGCCAGCCTCCCACTCGGAGGCTTAGCTGTAGTCCAGTACTCGCCTATGTTTGAAAAATCCTACCGAGTGGAGAGCGACCCTCCCACTCGGGGGCTTAGCTGTAGTCCAGTACTCACCTAAGTGTTTGAAAATCCTACCGAGTGGTGAGCCAGCCTCCCACTCGGGGGCTTAGCTGCAGTCCAGTACTCGCCTAAGTGTTTGAAAATGCTACCGAGTGGTGAGCCAGCCTCCAACTCGGAGGCTTAGCTGCAGTCCAGTACTC
>NW_021287710.1:3194-3775 GCF_002162155.2 Triticum dicoccoides
TTGAAAAATCCTACGGAGTGGAGAGCGACCCTCCCACTCGGAGGCTTAGCTACAGTCCAGTACTCGCCTAAGTTTGAAAAATCCTATAGAGTGGAGAGCGACCCTCCCACTCGGGGGCTTAGCTGTAGTACAGTACTCGCCTAAGTGTTTGAAAATCCTACCGAGTGGTGAGGCAGCCTCCCACTCGGGGGCTTAGATGCAGTCCAGTACTCGCCTAAGTGTTTGAAAATGCTACCGAGTGGTGAGCCAGCCTCCGACTCGGAGGCTTAGCTGCAGTCCAGTACTCGCCTAAGTGATAAAAATCCTACCGAGTGGAGAGCGACCCTCCCACTCGGGGGCTTAGCTGCAGTCCAGTACTCGCCGAAGTATTTGAAAATCCTACCGAGTGGTGAGCCAGCCTCCCACTCGGGGGCTTAGCTGCAGTCCAGTACTCGCCTAACTATTTGAAAATCCTACCGAGTGGTGAGCCAGCCTCCCACTCGGGGGCTTAGCTGCAGTCCAGTACTCGCCTAAGTGTTTCAAAATCCTACCGAGTGGTGAGCCAGCCTCCCACTCGGGGGCTCAACTGCAGTCCAATACTC
>NW_021287710.1:6504-7257 GCF_002162155.2 Triticum dicoccoides
ACTCGGAGGCTTAGCTGCAGTCCAGTACTCGCCTAAGTGAGAAAAATCCTACCGAGTGGAGAGAGACCCTCCCACTCGGGGGCTTAGCTGCAGTCCAGTACTTGCCTAAGTGTTTGAAATCCTACCGAGTGGTGAGCCAGCCTCCCACTCGGGGGCTTAGCTGCAGTGCAGTACTCGCCTAAGTTTGAAAAATCCTACCGAGTGGAGAGCGCCCCTCCCACTCGGGGGCTTATCCGCCGTCCGGTACTCACCTAAGTTTGAAAATTCCTACAGAGTGGAGAGCGACCCTCCCACTCGGGGGCTTAGCTGCAGTCCAGTACTCTCCTAAGTTTGAAAAATCGTACCGAGTGGAGAGCGACCCTCCCACTCGGAGGCTTAGCTGCATCCAGTACTCGCCTAAGTTTGAAAAATCCTACCGAGTGGAGAGCGCCCCTCCCACTCGGGGGCTTATCTGCCGTCCGGTACTCGCCTAAGTTTGAAAAATCCTACCGAGTGGAGAGCGACCCTCCCACTCGGGGGCTTAGCTGCAGTCCAGTACTTGCCTAAGTGTTTGAAATCCTACCGAGTGGTGAGCCAGCCTCCCACTCGGGGGCTTAGCTGCAGTGCAGTACTCGCCTAAGTTTGAAAAATCCTACCGAGTGGAGAGCGCCGCTCCCACTCGGGGGCTTATCTCCCGTCCGGTACTCACCTAAGTTTGAAAATTCCTACAGAGTGGAGAGCGACCCTCCCACTCGGGGGCTTAGCTGCAGTCCA
>NW_021287711.1:0-1908 GCF_002162155.2 Triticum dicoccoides
CTTTGCGGATGATGTGGTGCTAGTTGATGATAGTCGGGCGGGGGTAAATAGGAAGTTAGAGTTATGGAGACAAACCTTAGAATTGAAAGGGTTTAGGCTTAGTAGAACTAAAACCGAGTACATGATGTGCGGTTTCAGTACTACTAGGTGTGAGGAGGAGGAGGTTAGCCTTGATGGTCAGATGGTACCTCAGAAGGACACCTTTCGGTATTTGGGGTCAATGTTGCAGGAGGATGGGGGTATTGATGAAGATGTGAACCATCGGATCAAAGCCGGATGGATGAAGTGGTGCCAAGCTTCTGGCATTCTCTGTGACAAGAGAGTGCCACAAAAGCTAAAAGGCAAGTTCTACAGGACGGCAGTTCGACCCGCAACGTTGTATGGTGCTGAGTGTTGGCCGACTAAAAGGCGACATGTTCAACAGTTAGGTGTGGCGGAGATGCATATGTTGAGACGGATGTGTGGCCACACGAGGAAGGATCGAGTCCGGAATGATGCTATACGAGATAGAGTTGGGGTAGCACCAATTGAAGAGAAGCTTGTCCAACATCGTCTGAGATGGTTTGGACATATCCAGCGCAGGCCTCCAGAAGCTTCAGTGCATAGCGGACGGCTAAAGTGTGCGGAGAATATCAAAAGAGGGCGGGGTAGACCGAATTTGACATGGGAGGAGTCCGTTAAGAGAGACCTGAAGGATTGGAGTATCACCAAAGAGCTAGCTATGGACAGGGGTGCATGAAAGCTTGTTATCCATGTGCCAGAGCCATGAGTTGGTTGCGAGATTTTATGGGTTTCATCTCTAGTCTACCCCAACTTGCTTGGGACTAAAGGCTTTGTTGTTGTTGTTGTTGTTGTTGTTGTTGTTGTTTTGGACGGATGATTAAATAAATTATCTTAAAACAAACGAATTCCCATGTGCACGTACGGCACTAGCTATAGGTGCATGTGCACACCACGACGCATGCATGGGTCACGAAGAACCATACAAGCACCCGCAGCACCATTTAGAAAGAACCCTTCAACATTTGATTTAACCCGTCCTAAAACAGGCCGAGACCATGGGGTCACACAAGGGTAAGCCCCTCCTATAGTGCATGTGGGATTAAGACGAGGGAAGATGGTTGAAATCGGTGCATTTCCCTTAATTGGGTCGTACTTCAGATCCACAGCAAGCGAAAAAAGTGTATCAATGTAGTTGCGAACAAACCAGACAGATACCTTGATGGGGGGAGCTAGCTTAGAGTGTACCAATTCGTTCGTTACATGCCACAGCCTCCAAAACAACATCATCACCCTAAGTCGCTTTGTATCATCAATTTCAGAGATTAGCTGGCCGAACCAATCTGCTCCAGTTGAACGAATAGTTCTGAACTTCTGATGTCAGCAAGATCCAACACAGCTGTGCTTTCACAACAAATCTCATAACAACAATGCATTCACTTATATGAAAAGGAAAATTTTGACTACAAAAAGACAAATCCATATGGCCTTGCCTCCAAAGCACATAATATAAGTCCATCACAACTCAAATAGATTATTTTCCATGGCTACTACAACATAACTGCACTACAACCAGTGCATTGAACTTCTGGTCCATCTTCTCGATCGACAGCAACAATAGATGGACAACATGCTTATTTTAGCCCTCACCTTAATTATTGCGCACAAGTCTAAATAGGCATACACTTGGGATCGGGGGGCACTAGTTATTAGGCAATCTTTGGAACAAGGTAGAGTTTCTCATTTCGGCGAAGCATCAGCCCGAACGTCTCAGCCACACTAACCTTTCGACCAGCACCATCTTTCTCACTGGGAACCTCCCAGTCAAAATGGTACATGAGATTTACTAGCATGATCTCCATTGTCGCGAGTGCGAAATTTGCCCCGGGACAAATCCTTCGCCCAGAT
>NW_021287712.1:0-1286 GCF_002162155.2 Triticum dicoccoides
GCACCCCGGGGTTTGTTAATTGCGCAAGTCACACCGGGACCCCAAACAATGAGTAATAGTCCACGAAACGGGCCAGAATCGGCCACAACTGTGAGTGTTCATGACCGGCACGTAAACGCATTTTGGGGTTCAACAACTATGGAAATCGCTTCAGGACCCCTAAATGTTGAGTAATAGTCCTCGAATCGCGTCAGAATTGGCCCAAACTGTGAGTGTTGAGGACAGACACGCAAACGCACCCCGGGAATTGTCAATCATGGAAATCGCTCTGGGACGCCAAAATGGTGAATAATCGTGCACGAAATGGACCAGAGTCGACCAAAATTGTGTGTTGATGACTGACATGTAAACGCACCACGGAGTTCGTCAATCGTGGAAATCACTGCGGGACGCCCAAAACTAATTAATAGTGCAAGAAACGGGCCAAAATCGGCCCAAACTGCGATTGTTGATCATCCACACGTAAGCGCACCATGGGGTCCAACAACCATGGAAATCACTTTGGGGCCCCAAAACGGTGAGTAATAGTCGACGAAACGGGCCAGAAGCGGCCCAAAATGCGAGTGTTGCTAACCAACACATAAACGCACCCCGGTGTTCGTCAATCATGGAAATCACACCGGGACGCCAAAACAGAGTAATAGTCCAAGAAACGGGCCAGAATTGGCAAAAACTATGAATGTTGATGACAGACACGTAAGTGCACCTTGGAGTTCAACAACCATGGAAATCGCTCTGGGACCCCAAAGCGGTGAGTAATAGTGCACGAAACGGACCAGAATCGGCCAAAATTGTGAGTGTTGATGACCGAAACGTAAACGCACCACGGGGTTCGTAAATTGTGGAAATCACTCCAGGACCGCCGAAACTAAGTAATAGTCCAAGAAATGGGCCAAAAATCAGCCCAAACTGCGATTGTCGATGACATACATGTAAGCGCACCTTGGGGTTCAACAACTATGGAAATCTCTTCGGGACCCCAAAAACGGTGAGTAATAGTCCACGAAACGAGTCAGAATCGACAAAAACCATGAGTGTTGATGACCGATACGTAAACGCACCCCGGGGTTTGTTAATCAAGGAAAGCACTCCGGGACCCCAAACCTGTGAGTAATAGTCCATGAAACGGGCCAGAATCGGCCCAAACTGCGATTGTTGATCATCGACACGTAAGCGCACCATGGGGTTCAACAATTATGGAAATCGCTTTGGGGCCCCAAAACGGTGAGTAATAGTCGACGAAACGGGCCAGAAGCGGCCCAAAATGCGAGTGTTGCTAACCGACA
>NW_021287713.1:0-781 GCF_002162155.2 Triticum dicoccoides
TCAGAGTGATTTGCACGATTGACGAACCCCAAGGTGCGCTTACGTGTCGGTCATCAACAATCGCAGTTTTGGCCGATTCGGGCCCATTTCATGGACTATTACTCCCCGTTTTGGGGTCCCGATGTGATTTGCATAGTTGTTGAACCCCAAGGTGTGCTTACGTGTCGGTCATCAGCACGCACAGTTTTGGCAGATTCTGGCCCGTTTCGTGTACTATTACTCACTGTTTTGGGGTCTCGGAGTGATTTCCATGATTGACGAACCCCAAGGTGCGCTTACGTGTCGGTCATCAACACTCGCAGTTTTGGCAGATTCTGGCCCGTTTCGTGTACTATTACTCACTGTTTTCGGGTCTCGGAGTGATTTCCATGATTGACGCACCCCAAGGTGCGCTTACGTGTTGATCATCAACACTCGCGGTTTTGGCCGATTCTGGCCCGTTTCATGTACTATTATTCACTTTTTTGGGGGCTCAGAGTGATTTCCACGATTGACGAACCCCAAGGTGCGCTTACGTGTCGGTCATCAACAATCGTAGTTTTGGCCGATTCTGGCCTGTTTCGTGTACTATTACTCACTGTTTTGGGGTCTCTGAGTGATTTCCACGATTGACGAACCCCAAGGTGCGCTTACGTGTCGGTCATCAACACTCACAGTCTTGGCTGATTCTGGCCCGTTTCATGGACTGTTACTCACTGTTTTGGGGTCTCGGAGTGATTTCCACGATTGACGCACCCCAAGGTGCGCTTATGTGTCGGTCATCAACACTCGCAGTATTGGC
>NW_021287714.1:0-1237 GCF_002162155.2 Triticum dicoccoides
TAATAATATAAGAGATATTGTGATATCCCAAACATAATCCTGTCCATCATGGAGCAATCTTCAACTTCACCTGCAACTAACAATGCTATAAGAGGGGCTGAGCAAGCGGTAACATAGCCAAACAATGGTTTGCTAGGAAAGGTGAAAAGGTTAGAGGCTGACATGGCAATATGGGAGGCATGGTAAACAAGTGATAGGTAGCGCAGCATAGCGATGGAATGGAGCAACTAGCAAGCAAAGATAGAAGTGATATCAAGGGTAATGGTCATCTTGCCTGAGATCCCGCAAGGAAGAAGAACGAGTCCATGAAGAAGACAAACGAACGTAGTCGAACGAATCCTCACAACTCCGGAACGAAACCGAAGCTAACGAGAGAAGCAAACCGGAAAGAAGCAAACAACGCGGTAAACACACAAGCATAGACATGTCATGATGCACAAACAAGTATGATGCATGTCCGGTTTAATGAGGCATGGCATGGCAAAATGAAGCAAACAACACTACAATTTAAGTGGAGCTCAATATGCAATGAGTTTCATATTGACGAAACACCACAACAATTATTTAGTTCTTTCTCGTTTAGGTACAACAATATTAAATGTTATTAAACATGGAAAGGGGTGAAGCATAATTGAACTACATATTTAGGCAAGTTTAAATGAGGCCGAAAACAAACAATTCCGGAAAGTCCCCATGTCATTTAGCAATTTAATGCAAACACAATTTTAACCAGTTTAGTTGTTATCATGATGCGGATGACATATGCAAGTTTATGCAATTTTTATGAAAATGTTGACATGAGCATGTTATGAAGCATTAGTCGCCATGGCGGAATGAAAAGGGTGCCACGGCGGCGAAACAGAAATGGTGCCACGACAACATATCCGAAAATGATGCCACGGCAACATATTGGTTCCGGTAGCTCACGGAGATACCGGTGCAAAAGGAGGCGTGCGGATGAGCGCAACATGCAAGATGGTGGGGTGATCCCGACTACCGGGTTCCCACGGGACGGTGGCATGGAAAAAGAGGGGCATCGCAAGGACGATTCGATCACAGTGCAAACATATGGTACAACTCATACAACACACATTCATACAACGGCGGTCGTCTCGGGGTTATACCTTCAAAGTGTGCATTTCGGGGCGGGTCGAGTACGACGAAGGAAGTAGTGGTACACGGGCCGTACTGGAAGTAGTCGTTCTCGCGACGGTAGTGGAAGTAGTGGTTCCCGAAC
>NW_021287715.1:0-3260 GCF_002162155.2 Triticum dicoccoides
TACCATGAACTTAATAATGCAGGTGAAGAAAAAGTTCATAACTCAACTGCTAGAAAGAAGTTTGACCACAGCAGGACATTGTCACTGGCTGATGAAGTGCTCTGTGGGCGAGAAACAGAGAAATCTATTCTTATCAAATTAGTTAGCCAACCAGACAACGATCAAGGCTGGAAGGTGATCTCAGTTTGGGGAATGGGGGGTCTTGGAAAAACCACCCTTGTCAGAAGCATCTACAGAAGCCAGCAGCTTGGTAGCTGGAAGCGTGCTTGGGCCACTGCATTGCGTCCTTTTAACCCTGAAGTACTCCTTAGAGATTTGGCTTTGCAACTTCAGGATACTATTCAAGAAGTTCCTGCCGGATTAACAGCAACTCGAACACAAAACAAAAGCATATCAGTAATGAAACTTCAAGACTTGAAGGATGAGCTAGCTAGGGTACTAAAATCAAAAAGGTGCCTTGTTGTTCTTGATGATATATCATCCACTTCGGAATGGGATTTGATCAAATCATGTTTGGATAATGCTGGAAGGATCATAGTCACCACAAGACAAAAAAATGTGGCCAAAAAGTGTTCAAGAGAAGACAAGAACATGTACTTTCTCGAAGGTCTGAAAGATGATGATGCACTTGACCTCTTCATAAAGAAGGTAGTTTCGTAACTAGTACCATTTCTTCTCTTTCATATAAGTTTTGCTTCACATTTTATTCGTAAGCTTGATATTTCTCTCAATTCAAAATTTAGAAGTATTAAAGCTGATGTCTTCTTTGAAGATAGTGTTAATCAATAATAGTTCATACCAAAATATTATATCTGGAAAAATGTCCACCAACAGATCAGGGAAAATATTCGATAAATATTAGATCTGAACTCGCCTGCTAATTTCTGGGTAAGCTCCATGGTCTGTTTGTGTGATTGAGTAGCTTTCTTGGACACTGCAAGTGTAGCCTCCCGATGTGCAGCGTGCTTGGACCTCCTGTGGTCTTGGGCCGGTGATGGCCATGGGCTGGTAGTTTGTGTGTGCTATCTGGACTATGCTAGTGGTGTTTCCGTAGATGCGTCAGAGGCGGGGGAAGCAGCAAGCATGTTGATACGCCGATTTGAGCTATGTCTGGTGGCTTGCTAGATCTGCGAGGCATTGTCTAGCTCCCAGGTTCACGGTGTGATCCATGACGCAGAGGTGATGCTGCTTCTTCTGCCAATGAAGGGGGACATGGACGAACTTGTGCCATTTCATCGTAGTGATGTCCCTTGTACACCTGTGTTGGATGGTATATCAGTAGTTATCAGTGCCTCAGACTGCAAGGACGATGAGCATGCTTTGGCTAGCTTGGGTTGTCTACGTCATGAGGCGGCAGGAGGACGACATTTAGTAGCTCAGGAGTTTGTTGTGATAGATGTAGAGTGTGGTAGGTTGTCGACCACGTTTGGTAGTTCAACATCTTTATGCCATGTCCAGGGCATCGCATGTGCTTGTCTTGGTCAAGCCAGGGCTTTCTCCTTCTCATTGTGTGGGTCATGCTGTATTTGACCTACTTTATCGGAGGAGGATGCACCATGGTGGGGGAAAGCCTTTGTCAATGGTGTGAGGTTGTGATTTACTGTTGCTGATGGGCTACCATCTTTTCTAAAGTTGGGGTGCATGTGTGTGCGCGTGTTCGTGTGTGGATGGCATCAAGGCCATTGTTGGTTTATTGGAATGTGTGTTGTAATGAGCGCCTAGCGATTTGTTGGCTATTGTCCTCTGCGTTGGTGTTTTGATGTGCTTGCATATTCTTAGCCTACATTTATTTTAAACAGTGGAATAAGATGCAAAGCTTTTGCGCATTTTTGGAAAAAGTTTCATTGAAAATTTGCAGTTTTTGTGCCGTGCAAGCAAATTTGAAGAATTAAAGTATTAATTTTGTGCCCTCAATTATTTTCCATACGCTACAGAAATGCAACAAAGATTACGTTGCGATTGTAATTAGGTAGGTTGAGACAATCAAATCACATTCTTTCTTGCCCTGAGCAACATTCTGTAAATGTTTTGCCTCCTTGATTTAGTTGTAGCGTCAAATGTTTTCACCATACCAAAGTGATACATGTCTATTTTTAATGTAAGCTGGTGAAGTCGCTAATTACTTTGTTAGGTGTGAGTTTCTTTTTTTCCGGTATTTCATGGAGTTGAGCAATACTGTTCTTTTGCCTGTACTGTTTGAGTGAATCTTATCATGAAATTGAATTAAATTGTCAACCAATCATCAGGTTTGTTACCAGGCTTATGCGCACAAATTTTAAGGGCTAAAGTAGCAACCTTGTTATCCTCAAATTTATTTATTCGTTTCATAAGCAAAATTTGCAACATTATTAAAAAATGTAATTGTGCAAAATACTTGAAAATTTGTAATCGTGATTTCTTCAGAATTTCTTGGAAGCACAGCTTTTTTAAACTGGGGCATGTGCCCCTATGTGCATATTTTGAATTATCGCACTCATGCTCTCGGGTGCACACTTTAATTGTAGCAGTATCTAGGATCACAATGTTTAGTGCACAACTTAGATACAAGGTAATCTGAATGCTGATGAATTCTCCATATGAAGAGAATTTCATTTTATATCACTGTCAAGTAAGAGTAAGAAAAGGGAAATTTCAACAAAGAAGTTAAAAGTCCAAGAGAATAATTTCATAAAAAACTTATCCTAAGGGTCAAGGATTTACTTATAGAATCTACAACTTGAAGCTAGGACAAACAAGTTTATATTATTTCATATTCTTAGTTTAGCAACAATAATTCTTTAATCCAAATAGTTAACTTTGTCAAAATATGTCCATTACAGGTATTCAAGGACAATATTGACAAACATGATTTAGTCCCAGCTATGATGGAGCAAGCAAGACTCATCCTACATAAATGTGATGGACTTCCCCTTGCAATATCGACTATCGGTGGATTCCTAGCCAGCAAGCCAAAGAATGCTATTGAATGGAAGAAGATGAATGATCAAATTAGAACTGAATTGGAGATAAATCCTGAACTTAGGACAATAAAAACAATTCTTATGAGGAGCTATGATGGTTTGCCATACCATCTCAAATCTGTTTTCTTATACCTGTCCATATTTCCAGAAGATCATAGAATTAGGTGGGGTCGCTTGGTGAGGCGGTGGATTGCAGAGGGTTACTCAAGGGATATGCATGGCATGAATGCAGTTGAACTTTGTCGGAGGTACTTTGATGACCTCCTGGATAGGAGTATGATCCTGCCAGGGGAAGGGATA
>NW_021287716.1:0-1220 GCF_002162155.2 Triticum dicoccoides
TCCAAATGTTCTTCCAAAGATCTGCTATAAATCAGTATGTCATCAAAGTAAACTACCACAAATCGTCCAATGAAAGCACGTAAAACTTCGTTCATTAATCTCATGAAAGTACTAGGTGCATTAGTTAACCCAAAAGGCATGACTAACCACTCATATAATCCAAACTTAGTTTTAAATGCTGTTTTCCATTCATCTCCCAATTTCATACGAATTTGGTGGTAGCCACTACGCAAATCAACTTTGGAGAATATTGTAGAACCACTCAATTCATCAAGCATATCATCTAGCCTAGGAATAGGATGACGATAACGAATAGTAATATTATTAATGCCTCTACAATCAACACACATACGTGACGTACCATCCTTTTTCGGCACTAGAATAATAGGAACAGCACAAGGACTAAGGGATTCGCGTATATAACCTTTGTCGAGAAGCTCTTGTACTTGGCGCATAATCTCCTTCGTCTCCTCTGGATTGGTACGGTATGGTGCACGGTTTGGCAGTGAAGCACCGGGAATTAAGTCAATCTGATGCTCAATCCCTCGAATAGGCGGTAATCCCGGTGGCACGTCTTGTGGAAAGACGTCAGCGAACTCCTGCAAAATGTTAGTGACAGCAGGAGGCAAAGAGGAAGGCACGTCCTCGAATGAAAATAATGCCTCTTTACACACAAAAGCATAGCAAACAGATTTGCCGAAATCTAGCTCATCAATATCAGATTTGGTGGCAAATAAACATGCACTTTTCAATTTAATTTCAGAAGCAAAACTAGATGGTTTATTGTTAGGCTTCATTTGTTGCTCAAATTCTTTTGCCACAATCTGATTTTCACTCTTATTCGTCTCCTGTTTTGCTTTATTAGCTCTATTAATATCATCTTTCAAAATGGAATCAGGAGTCATAGGAAGCAAAGTAATATTTTTATCCTTATGAACAAGAGTATAGTGATTGTTTCTACCATGGTGTACAGAATTTTTATCAAATTGCCATGGTCTACCAAGTAATAAGGAACATGCTTGCATAGGTACCACATCACAATCAACATAATCAGCATATGTAGAGATACTAAAATGCACACGAACAGTACGTGTTACCTTAACCTTGCCGCTGTTGTTGAACCATTGGATGTAGTAAGGATGTGGATGTGGTCTTGTGGTGAGAGAAAGCTTCTCCACCATCTCCATGCTAGCCAAGTTGTTGCAGCTCCCTCCGTCTAT
>NW_021287717.1:0-1310 GCF_002162155.2 Triticum dicoccoides
AAGTCAAGTTGTGAAAGCATAGTATAGCGACGAGACAATGCATCAGCAATAACATTTTCTTTTCCCTTCTTGTGTTTAATGACATAAGGGAAAGTCTCAATGAATTCAACCCATTTAGCATGTCTACGATTCAGTTTAGCTTGACTTTTAATATGTTTCAAAGATTCATGATCAGAATGTATAACAAATTCTTTGGGCCATAAATAATGTTGCCATGTTTCTAAAGTCCGAACAAGAGCATATAATTCTTTATCATAAGTAGAATAATTCAGACTAGGCCCACTCAATTTTTCAGAAAAGTATGCAACAGGTTTGCCATCTTGTAATAACACACCTCCTAATCCAATTCCACTAGCATCACATTCAAGGTCAAAAGTCTTATTAAAATCAGGAAGTTGGAGTAAAGGAGCATGTGTCAACTTATCTTTCAATACCGTGAAGGCTTCTTCCTGTGCGGTACCCCAAAGAAAAGGCACATCCTTCTTTGTAAGCTCGTTGAGAGGTGCAGCAATGGTGCTGAAATCTCTCACAAAACGCCTATAGAATCCAGCGAGGCCAAGAAAACACCTCACTTGTGTGACCGTTTTGGGCTGCGGCCAACTCTCAATAGCTTCAATCTTGGCTTTGTCAACTTCAATTCCCTGTGGAGTAACAACATAGCCAAGAAAAGATACTCGGTCGGTGCAAAAGGTGCACTTCCCAAGGTTACCAAACAAACGTGCATCACGTAGAGCAATAAAAACAGCACGTAAATGTTCCAAATGTTCTTCCAAAGATCTGCTATAAATCAGTATATCATCAAAATAGACTACCACAAATCGTCCAATGAAAGCACGTAAAACTTCGTTCATTAGTCTCATGAAAGTACTAGGCGCATTAGTTAACCCAAAAGCATGACTAACCACTCATATAATCCAAACTTAGTTTTAAATGCTGTTTTCCATTCATCTCCCAATTTCATATGAATTTGATGGTAGCCACTACGCAAATCAACTTTGGAGAATATTGTAGAGCCACTCAATTCATCAAGCATATCATCTAGCCTAGGAATAGGATGACGATAACGAATAGTAATATTATTAATGCCTCTACAATCAACACACATACGTGATGTACCATCCTTTTTCGGCACTAGAATAATAGGAACAGCACAAGGACTAAGGGATTCGCGTATATAACCTTTGTCGAGAAGCTCTTGTACTTGACGCATAATCTCCTTCGTCTCCTCTGGATTGGTACGTTATGGTGCACGGTTTGGCAGTGAAGCACCGGGAATTAAGTCAATCTGATGCTCAATCCCTCGAATAGGC
>NW_021287718.1:0-5294 GCF_002162155.2 Triticum dicoccoides
CCCCCCCGGGACAGGTGGCCCCACCCGGTGGGCCCACGGGAGCCCTCCGGTGGTTCCGGTACAATACCGATAACCCCGAAACTTGTCCCGATGCCCGAAACAGCACTTCCTATATATAATTCTTTACCTCCGGACCATTCCGGAACTCCTCGTGATGTCCGGGATCTCATCCGGGACTCCGAACAACATTCGGGTTTCTGCATATACATATCTTCATAACCCTAGCGTCACCGAACCTTAAGTGTGTAGACCCTACGGGTTCGGGAGACATGCAGACATGATCGAGACGCTCTCAGTCAATAACCATCAGCGGGATCTGGATACCCATGATGGCTCCCACATGCTTCTCGATGTTGTCATCGAATGAACCACGATGTCGAGGATTCGATCAAACCCTGTATGCAATTCCCTTTGTCAATCGGTACGTTACTTGCCCGAGACTCGATCGTCGGTATCCCAATACCTTGTTCACTCTCATTACCGGCAAGTCTCTTTACTCGTACCATAATGCATGATCCCGTGTCCAACACCTTGGTCACATTGAGCTCAATACGATGATGCATTACCGAGTGGGCCCAGAGATACCTCTCCGTCATACGGAGTGACAAATCCCAGTCTCGATCCGTGTCAACCCAACAGCTACTTTCAGAGATACCTGTAATGCACCTTTATAGCCACCCAGTTACGTTGTGACGTTTGATACACCCAAGGCACTCCTACGGTATCCGGGAGTTACACGATCTCATGGTCTAAGGAAGAGATATTCGACATTGGCAAAGCTCTAGCAAAACGAACTACGTGATCTTTTATGCTATGCTTAGGATTGGGTCTTGTCCATCACATCATTCTCCTAATGATGTGATCCCGTTATCAACGACATCCAATGTCCATAGTCAGGAAACCAAGACTATCTGTTGATCACAACGAGCTGGTCAACTAGAGGCTCACCAGGGACATATTGTGGTCTAAGTATTCACACGTGTATTACGATTTCCGGATAATACAGTTATAGCATGAATAAAAGACATTTATCATGAACATTGAAATATAATAATACTTTTATTATTGCCTCTAGGGCATATTTCCAACAGTCTCCCACTTGCACTAGAGTCATCAATCTAGTTACATTGTGATGAATCGAACACCCATAGAGTTCTGGTGTTGATCATGTTTTGCACGCGAGAGAGGTTTAGTCAGCGGATCTGCGACATTCAGATCCGTGTGCACTTTGCAAATCTCTATGTCTCCATCTTGAACATTTTAACGGATGGAGTTGAAACGACGCTTGATGTGCCTGGTCTTCTTGTGAAACCTGGGCTCCTTGGCGAGGGCAATAGCTCCAGTGTTGTCACAGAAGAGTTTGATCGGCCCCGACGCATTGGGTATGACTCCTAGGTCGGTGATGAACTCCTTCACCCAAATCGCTTCATGTGCTGCCTCCGAGGCTGCCATGTACTCCGCTTCACACGTAGATCCCGCCACGACGCTCTGCTTGCAGCTGCACCAGCTTACTGCTCAACCATTCAACATATACACGTATCCGGTTTGTGACTTAGAGTCATCCAGATCTGAGTCGAAGCTGGCGTCGACGTAACCCTTTACGACGAGCTCTTCGTCTCCTCCATAAACGAGAAACATGTCCTTCGTCCTTTTCAGGTACTTCAGGATATTCTTGACCGCTGTCCAGTGTTCCTTGCCGGGATTACTTTGGTATCTAGCTACCAAACTTACGGCAAGGTTTACATCGGGTCTGGTACACAGCATGGCATACATAATAGATCCTATGGCTGAAGCATAGGGGATGACACTCATCTCTTCTTTATCTTTTGCCGTGGTCGGTGACTGAGCTGAGCTCAGTCTCACACCTTGTAATATAGGCAAGAACCCCTTCTTGGACTGATCCATTCTGAATCTCTTCAAAATCTTATCAAGGTATGTGCTTTGTGAAAGACCTATGAGGCGTCTCGATCTATCTCTATAGATCTTGATGCCTAATATATAAGCAGCTTCTCCAAGGTCCTTCATTGAAAAACACTTATTCAAGTAGGCCTTAATGCTGTCCAGAAATTCTATATTATTTCCCATCAGGAGTATGTCATCTACATATAATATGAGAAATGCTACAGAGCTCCCACTCACTTTCTTGTAAACGCAGGCTTCTCCATAAGTCTGCATAAACCCAAACGCTTTGATCATCTCATCAAAGCGAATATTCCAACTCCGAGATGCTTGCACCAGCCCATAAATGGATCGCTGGAGCTTGCACACTTTGTTAGCGTTCTTAGGATCGACAAAACCTTCCGGCTGCATCATATACAACTCTTCCTTAAGATGCCCGTTAAGGAATGCCGTTTTGACGTCCATCTGCCATATCTCATAATCATAGTATGCGGCAATTGCTAACATGATTCGGACGGACTTTAGCTTCGCTACGGGAGAGAATGTCTCGTCGTAGTCAATCCCTTGAACTTGTCGATAACCCTTAGCGACAAGTCGAGCTTTATAGATGGTGACATTACCATCCGCGTCCGTCTTCTTCTTAAAGATCCATTTGTTTTCTATCGCTCGCCGATCATCGGGCAAGTCTGTCAAAGTCCATACTTTGTTTTCATACATGGATTCTATCTCGGATTTCATGGCTTCAAGCCATTTGTTGGAATCTGGGCCCGCCATCGCTTCTTCATAGTTCGAAGGTTCACCGTTGTCTAACAACATGATTTCCAGGACAGGGTTGCCGTACCACTCTGGTGCGAAACGTGTCCTTGTAGACCTACGAAGTTCAGCGGTAACTTGATCCGAAGTACCTTGATCATCATCATTGTTATCCTCTTCAGTTGGTGTGGGCATCACAGGAACGGTTTCCTGCGCTACGCCACTTTCCCGCTCAAGAGGTAGTACTTCATCGAGTTCTACTTTCCTCCCACTTACTTCTTTCGAGAGAAACTCTTTTTCCAGAAAGCATCCATTCTTGGCAACAAAGATCTTGCCTTCGGATCTTAAGTAGAAGGTATACCCGACAGTTTCCTTAGGGTATCCTATGAAGACACATTTTTCCGACTTGGGTTCGAGCTTTTCAGGTTGAAGTTTCTTGACATAAGCTTCGCATCCCCAAACTTTTAGAAACGACAGCTTAGGTTTCTTTCCAAACCATAATTCATACGGTGTCGTCTCAACGGATTTAGACGGTGCCCTATTTAAAGTGAATGTAGCTGTCTCTAGAGCGTATCCCCAAAATGATAGCGGTAAGTCGGTAAGGGACATCATAGACCGCACCATATCCAATAGGGTGCGATTACGACGTTCGGACACACCGTTTCGCTGAGGTGTTCCAGGCGGCGTGAGCTGTGAAATGATTCCACATTTCCTTAAGTGTGTACCAAATTCGTGACTTAAGTATTCTCCTCCACGATCTGATCGTAAGAATTTTATCTTTCGGTCACGTTGATTCTCTACCTCATTCTGAAATTCCTTGAACTTTTCAAAGGTCTCAGACTTGTGTTTCATTAAGTAGACATACCCATATCTACTCAAGTCATCTGTGAGAGTGAGAACATAACGATATCCTCCGCGAGCCTCAACGCTCATTGGACCGCACACATCGGTATGTATGATTTCCAACAAGTTGGTTGCTTGCTCCATTGTTCCGGAGAACGGAGTCTTGGTCATTTTGCCCAAAAGGCATGGTTCGCACGTGTCAAACGATTCATAATCAAGAGACTCTAAAAGTCCATCGGCATGGAGCTTCTTCATGCGCTTGACACCAATGTGACCAAGGCGGCAGTGCCACAAGTATGTGGGACTATCGTTATCAACTTTAAATCTTTTGGTATCTACACTATGAACATGTGTAATATTACGTTCGAGATTCATTAAGAATAAACCATTGACCATCGGAGCATGACCATAAAACATATCTCTCATATAAATCGAACAACCATTATTCTCAGACTTAAATGAGTAGCCATCTCGTATTAAACGAGATCCTGATACAATGTTCATGCTCAAACTTGGCACTAAATAACAATTATTAAGGTTCAAAACTAATCCCGTAGGCAAATGTAGAGGCAGCGTGCCGACGACGATCACATCGACTCTGGAACCATTCCCGACGCGCATCGTCACCTCGTCCTTCGCCAGTCTCCGTTTATTCCGCAGCTCCTGCTGTGAGTTACAAATATGAGCAACGGCACCGGTATCAAATACCCAGGAGTTACTACGAGTACTGGTAAGGTACACATCAATCACATGTATATCAAATATACCTTTGGTGTTGCCGGCCTTCTTATCCGCTAAGTATTTGGGGCAGTTCCGCTTCCAGTGACCCTTCCCCTTGCAATAAAAGCACTCAGTCTCAGGCTTAGGTCCATTCTTTGACTTCTTCCCGGTAACTGGCTTACCAGGCGCGGCAACATCTTTGCCATCCTTCTTGAAGTTCTTTTTACCCTTGCCCTTCTTGAACTTAGTGGTCTTATTGACCATCAACACTTGATGTTCTTTCTTGATTTCAGCCTCTGCTGACTTCAGCATCGAGAACACTTCAGGAATGGTCTTTTCCATCCCTTGCATGTTGTAGTTCATCACAAGGCTCTTGTAGCTTGGTGGGAGCGACTGGAGGATTCTGTCAATGACTGCCTCATCTGGGAGGTTAATGTTCAGCTGGGTCATACGGTTGTGCAACCCAGACATCTTTAGGATGTGCTCACCGACAGAACTGTTTTCCTCCATCTTACAACTGTAGAACTTGTCGGAGACATCATATCTCTCGACCCGGGCATGAGCTTGAAAAACTAGTTTCAGCTCTTCGAACATCTCATATGCTCCGTGGTGCTCAAAACGCTTTTGGAGCCCCGGTTCTAAGCTGTAAAGCATGCCGCACTGAACGAGGGAGTAATCATCAGCGCGAGCTTGCCAAGCATTCATAATGTCTTGGTTCTCGGGGACGGGAGCGTCACCTAGCGGTCCTTCTAGGACATATTGTTTCCTGGCAGCTATGAGGATGATCCTCAGGTTCCGGACCCAGTCCGTATAGTTGCTGCCATCATCTTTCAGCTTGGTTTTCTCTAGGAACGCGTTGAAGTTCATGTTGACATTAGCGTTGGCCATTGATCTACAAGACATATTTGCAAAGGTTTTAGACTAAGTTCATGATAATAAAGTTCTAATCAAATTATGAACTCCCACTTAGATTAGACATCCCTCTAGTCATCTAAGTGTTACACGATCCGAGTCGACTAGCCCGTGTCCGATCATCACGTGAGACGGACTAGTCATCGTCGGTGAACATTCTCATGTTG
>NW_021287719.1:0-2510 GCF_002162155.2 Triticum dicoccoides
TACAATGACAAGTGAATAAACACTCATCTTGAGAGTAACACATCTAGCATGGAAAATATTAGCCACTCCTCGCCGCTCCTCGAGCGAAACAAACACACAAAAGAGAAGTTTATTTTGAAAATTAGAGATGGCACATGCAAATTTGCTTAGAACGGCAAAAGAATACCGCATATAGGTAGATATAGTGGACTCATGTGGCAAAAATGGGTTAAAGGTTTTTGGATGCACAAGTAGTGATCATACTTAGTACAAAATGAAGTCTAGCAAAAGATTGGGAAGCGACCAACTAAGAAACGAATAATCTCATAAGAAAGCATTAAGCATAAGTAACACCAATTAATGCACCATAAGTAGGATATAATTTCATTGCATGACTATTGACTTTCGTACTTGCATAGGGAATCACAAACCTTAACACCAATATTCTTACTAAAGCATAATTACTCATCAAGATGACTCACCTATCACATCATCATATCTCAAAAGTATTACTAAAAATCAAGTTTGTTTTGTCCAATGATCTTTATGAAAGTTTTTATTATATCCTTCTTGGATATCTATCACTTTGGGACTAATTTTCATGTATAGCTGTTGACAAGCTCCAACAAATATAAGTGAAGACCATGAGCATAATATATTTCTTTTTCTCAAATTAATTTAAGTGAAGCAAGAGAGAATTTCTTCAAAATTTTAATAACTCTCAAATAAATCTAAGTGAAGAAAGAGGGCATTTCTTCAAAAACAATAAATCACACCGTGCTAAAAAGATATAAGTGAAGCACTAGAGCAAGTCCATTGCTCATAAAAATTGAAGTGAAGCATAGAGAGAAATTCTAACAAGTCATGACATAATTTTGGCTCTCTCAAATAGTTGTGTCCAGCAAGGATTGATGACTTAAAAACAAAATAAAACAAGCAAAGGCTCATATCATACAAGACGCTCCAAGCAAAACACATATCATGTGACGAATAAAAATATAGTTTCAAGTAAAATACCGATGATAGTTGGAAGAAAGCGGGGATGCCACTCGGGGGCATCCCCAAGATTAATTGGTTGCTCATTTTTGGATAATAGCTTGGGATGCCGGGGCATCCCCAAGCTTAGGCTCTTCCGTCCTTCCTTCATCCATCGTAAGATAACCCAAAACTTGAAAACTTCAATCACACAAAACTCAACAAAACCTTCATGAGATCCATTAGTATAAGAATAATAAACCACTACTATAAGTGTTGTATCAAACCAATTCACATTTTGTTCTTGTATTATATCTACTGTATTCCAACTTTTCTATGGCAAAAACTCATCAAAGAAAACCATAGAGCCATCAAAATAAGCACACAACACAAAGAAAACAGAATCTGTCAAAACAGAACAGTCTGTAGCAATCTAAGTATTTCGAATACTTCTGTAACTCCAAAATTTCTGAAACATTAGGATGACCTGAGAAATTTTTGTATTGATCTACTGCAAGTTGAATGGGTATTTTATCGCTCCGTGGTAAAAAATGAAAATTAATTTCATGAGCGTAAAAGTTTATGTTTTTCAGCAAGATCAAGCAACTATCACCCAAGAAGATCCTAAAGGCTTTACTTGGCACAAACACTAACTAAAACATAAAAACAATCATAACGGTAGCATAATTGTGTTAACACAGAAAAACCGGAAGCAAAAAGCAAAAACAAAATTTATTCATTGGGTTGCCTCCCAACAAGCGTTATAGTTTTATGCCCTTAGCTAGGCATAAAGCAAGGATCTAAGTTTTGTCATCTTTGGTTCGAGATCCATAAGATGCCCTCATGATTGATTCATACAGTGGCCTAATTCTTGTTCTAGGAAAGTGTTTCATACCCTTCCTCAAAGGAAATTGGAACATAATATTGCCTTCTTTCATATCAATCACGACACTGATAGTGCGTAAGAACGGTCTACCAAGAATAATTGGTCAAGACGGATTGCAATCAATATCAAGAACGATAAAATCTATGGGCACATAAGTCCTATTTGCAAGAATAAGAACATCATTAATTCTTCCCATGTGATTTTTAATAGTAGAATCCGTCAAGTGCAAATTAGAAGAACATTCTTCAAGATTAGTAAGACCAAGCACATCACATAAAGATTTCAGAATTGTAGAAACACTAGCACCCAAGTCACACAAAGCAAAACAGTCATAATTTTTAGTCCTGACTTTGATAGTAGGTTCCCATTCTTCATGCAATTTTCTAGGAATTGAACCTTCTAATTCTATTTTTCTTCAAAATCTTTCATCATAACATCAACAATATGTTTAGTAAAAGCTTTATTTTGTTCATAAGCATGAGCTGAATTTATCATGGATTGGAGCAAAGAAATACAATCAATCAAAGAGCAACTATCATAATTAAAGTCTTTGTAATCCAAAAGAGTGGGCACATCATTAGCTAAAGTTTTGACCTCTTCAAACCCACTTTCATCAATTTTTTCAACAAGATTTTCACCCTCCGAAATATTGGGACGCCTTCTCCCTAAA
>NW_021287720.1:0-3528 GCF_002162155.2 Triticum dicoccoides
ATCATCACGTGGTGCTCTGAAACGACGAACTTTCGCAACGGTGCACACTCGGGGAGGACACAATTTTATCTTGAAATTTTAGTGAGGGATCATCTTATAATGCTACCATCGTCCTAAGAAAAAGAAGATGCATAAAAGGATTAACATCACATGCAAATCATAAGTGAGATTATATGGCCATCAACTCGTGCTTTTTGATCTCCATCTCCAAAGCACCGGCATGATCTCCATCGTCACTGGAATGACACCATGATCTCCATCATCGTGTCGCCATCGGGGTTGTCGCGCCAACCATGCTTCTACTACTATTGCTACCGTTTAGCAATAAAGTAAAGCATTGCAAACGCGCTTAATGATTGACACGAAGGTCATACAAAAATAAAGACAACCCTATGGCTCCTGTCAGTTGCCGTGTTCATCGACATGCAAGTTGATATTAAATATTACAAACATGATCATATCATACATCAAATATATATAATCATGTCATTGGCCATATCACATCATAACATACCCTGCAAAAACAAGTTACACGTCCTCTAATTTGTTGTTGCATGTTTTACGTGGCTGCTATGGGTATCTAGCAAGAACAATTCTTACCTACACAATACCATAACGGTGATATGCAAGTTGCTATTTAACCTTGTACAAGGACCGCCTTTGTCGAATCCGATTCAACTAAGGTGGGAGAGACAAACACCCGCCAGCCATCTTATGCAACAAAAGTCACATGTTTCTCGATGGAACCGGTCTCATGTACGTGGACACGTAAAGTTGGTCCGGGCCGCTTCATCCCACAATACCGCTGAATCAAGAAAAGACCAAGGAAGGAAGCAATCTGAATAACAATGCCCACGAACTCCTTTGTGTTCTACTCGTGATGTCATCTACGCATAGACCTAGCTCTGATGCCACTGTTGGGGAATGTTGCATGGGAAACAAAAATTTTCCTACGCTCACTAAGATCAATCTAGGAGATGCACATCTACGAGAGGAGAGTTGGATCCACATACCCTGGTAGATCGCTAAGCGGAAGCGTTACTAGAACACGGTTGATGGAGTCATACTCGCGGCGATTCAAATCGCGGAAGATCCGATCTAGCGCAGAACGGACGGCGCCTCCGCGTTCATGGCTTGATGACGGCTTCACCTCCTCGATCCAGCGAGCGATGGTGAAGTAGTAGCTCGAGTCCTCCGGCAGCACGACGGCGTCGTGGAGGTGGTGCTGGAGGAATTACGGCAGAGCTTCGCTAAGCACTACACAGAGAAAGAGAAGACCGCGCGAGAGAGAGAGAGAGGCAGCGCCACGGCCAGAATTGTGTGTGGCTGCCCTCGGTCCCCATCTAAATATAGGGGGAAGGGGGGAAGGAGGATGTGCCCTAGGGTTACCCTAGGGGAGGGGCGGAGGCCACAGGGGAAACCCTAGATGAGTTTGGGCGCCCCCACCCTAGGAGACTTGCCCCCAAAGCCAGGAGGGGGCGGATGCCCTAGGGGAGGCGCCCCACCTCTCCAAGTTACGTGATATGGGATGGGATGGGCGCACAGCCCCTTAATGGGCTGGTGTGCCCCCTCCCATTCGCCCATAAGGCCCCCCCAACACTTGTTGCGGCCTCCGAAACACCTTTCGGTACTCCATTTTTCCACCGGGTACTCCCGGAACACTTCAGGACTCCAATATCCTTCATCCAATATATCAATCTTCACCTCCGGACAAATTCGGAGTTCCTCGTCACGTCCGGGATCTCATCCGGGACTCCGAACAACCTTCAGTTACCAACACTATGACTCAACTATACTTATATCGTTACCAAACGTTAAGTCTGTAGACCCTGCGCGTTAGAGAACTATGCAGACATGACCGAGACACCCCTAGGTCAATAACCAATAGCCGGATCTGGATGCCCATATTCATTCCCACATATGCTACGAAGATCTAATCGATTGAACCTCAATGTCAAGGATTCAGACAATCCCATATATAGTTCCCTTTGTCTGTTAGTATGTTACTTGCCCGAGATTCGATGGTCGGTATCTCTACACCTAGTTCAATCTCATTACTGGCAAGTCTCTTTACTCATTCCGTAATACAAGATCCCATGGCTAACTCATTAGTCACATTGCTTGCAAGCTTCTTGTGATGTTATATTACCGAGTGGGCCCTGAGATACCTCTTCGTCACATGGAGTGACAAATCCCAGTCTTGATCCATGCCAACTCAACGGACAACCTCGGAGATACCTATAGAGCACCTTTATAGTTACCCATTTACGTTGCGACGTTTGGTACACACAAGGTACTCCTCCGGTGTCAGTGAGTTGCATGATCTCATGGTCGTAGGAACATATACTTGACATGCATAAAACAATGGTAATAAACTGACACGATCATATGCTACGTTCTTTGTTTGGGTCTTGTCCATCACATCATTCTCCTAATGATGTGATCCCGTTATCAAATGACAACTCATGTCTATGGCTAGGAAGCCGTAGCCATCTTTTGATCAACGAACCAGTCTAGTAGAGGCTCACTAGGGACACGTTGTTGTCTATGTATCCACACATGTATCTGAGTTTCCGATCAATACAATTATAGCATGGATAATAAACGATTACCATGAACAAGGAAATATAATAATAAGCAATTTATTATTGCCTCTAGGGCATATTTCCAACATCATGTTCCTACCCCTAGGCGGCAGGCACTGGTAGTTGATTCTATGATAGGAGGCACTCGACTCCGCAAAGTTCTTATGGATGGTGGGAGTGGCTCGAACATTTTGTATGCGGGGCATTCAGTGAGAGTAACATGCAATTTCACGGAGTCATTCCATGAAAGAAAGCCAAGTCACTCGATCAGATCGGATTGGACGTGGTGTTTGGTGATAACAAAAATTGGCGGAAAAAAAGTTCATGTTTGAAGTAGTGGATTTCCAAAGTGCATATCATGCCATCCTTGGTCGACTGGCTTACGCTCGTTTCATGGCATGTCCGTGTTACGTGTATCTCAAGCTGAAGATGCCGGGACCCAGGGGTGTGATCACAGTCACAGGGAATCGACAGAGGGCTGAGGCATGCTTCCAGCAAGGCTCCAAGATTGCCGATCAACAAATGGCTGTGGTCAAGCTGGAAGAATAAACAAAGAATATTGATCCTGTCGATCTGTTGCGTTCCAAGAAGCCCGCCACTGAATCTTCTTTTCAGTCAGAGGAGATGTGAAGCAAGTTCCCATTCACCCGAAAGATCCCAACGCAGTTCAAACTAATATTTCGATGACACTCGACAGCAAATAGGAAGCCGCGCTCATCCAGTTCCTCCGTGATAACTGGGACATGTTTGCATGGAAACCTTCTGACATGCCGGGTGTACTAGAGAACTGGCTGAGCACCGACTGAGAGTTGACCCGAAGGTAAAGCCTGTCAAAGAACACTTGCGTCGGTCTGCAGCGGATAAGCGGAAGGCAATCGACGAGGAGGTAGCTAGACTCTTGGCGGCTAGGTTCATACGCGAGATTTACCACTCCGATTGGCTC
>NW_021287721.1:0-3219 GCF_002162155.2 Triticum dicoccoides
ATTGGTGTTAAATCACATGATGATGTGAACTAGATTATTGACTCTAGTGCAAGTGGGAGACTGAAGGAAATATGCCCTAGAGGCAATAATAAAGTTATTATTTATTTCCTTATATCATCATAAATGTTTATTATTCATGCTAGAATTGTATTAACCGGAAACATAATACATGTGTGAATGCATAGACAAACATAGTGTCACTAGTATGCCTCTACTTGACTAGCTCGTTTATAAAAGATGGTTATGTTTCCTAGCCATGGACAAAAGAGTTGTCATTTGATTAACGGGATCACATCATTAGGAGAATGATGTGATTGACATGACCCATTCCGTTAGCCTAGCACTTGATCGTTTAGTATGTTGCTATTGCTTTCTTCATGACTTATACATGTTCCTGTAACTATGAGATTATGCAACTCCCGTTTACCGGAGGAACACTTTGGGTACTACCAAACGTCACAATGTAACTGGGTGATTATAAAGGAGTACTACAGGTGTCTCCGAAGGTACATGTTGAGTCGGCATATTTCGAGATTAGGTTTTGTCACTCCGATTGTCGGAGAGGTATCTCTGGGCCCTCTCGGTAATGCACATCACTATAAAGCCTTGCAAGCAATGTGACCAATGAGTTGGTTACGGGATGATGCATTACGTAACGAGTAAAGAGACTTGCCGTAACGAGATTGAACTAGGTATTGAATACCGACAATCAAATCTCGGGCAAGTAACATACCGATGACAAAGGGAACAACGTATGTTGTTATGCGGTTTGACCGATAAAGATCTTGGTAGAATATGTAGGAGCCAATATGGGCATCCAGATTCCGCTATTGGTTATTGACCAAGAATAGTTCTAGGTCATGTCTACATAGTTCTCGAACCCGTAGGGTCCGCACGCTTAAGGTTTCGATGACAGTTATATTATGAGTTTATGAGTTTTGATGTACCGAAGGAGTTCGGAGTCCCGGATGAGATCGGGGACATGACGAGGAGTCTCGAAATGGTCGAGGAGTAAAGATCGATATATTGGACGACTATATTCGGAGTTCGGAAAGGTTCCGAGTGATTCGGGTATTTTTCGGAGTACCGGAGAGTTACGGAAATTCGCCGGAGAAGTATTGGGCCTTATTGGGCCATACGGGAAAGAGGGAGGGGCTGCCTAGGGCAGGCCACGCGCCCCCCCATGGCCTAGTCCGAATTGGACTAGGGGGAGGGGCCGCACCCCCTCCTTCCTTCCCTTTTCTCTCTTCCCCTTCCTTGTCTCCTACTCCTACTACTTGGAAGCACTCCTAGTTGGACTAGGAAAGGGGAAATCCTACTCCCGGTGGGAGTAGGACTCCCCTAGGGCGCGCCATAGAGAGGGCCGGCCCTCGCCTCCTCCACTCCTTTATATACGGGGGCAGGGGGCACCCCATAGACACAAAAGTTGATCTATGGATCGTTCCTTAGCTGTGGGCGGTGTCCCCTTCCACCATATTCCACGTTGGTCATATCGTCGCGGAGTTTAGGTGTAGCCCTGCTCCGGTAGAACATCATCATCGTCACCACGCCGTCATGCTGACGGAACTCATCCCCGACGCTTTGCTGGATTGGAGCCCGGGGATTGTCATCGAGCTGAACGTGTGCTGAACTCGGAGGTGCCGTACGTTCGGTACTTGGATCGGTCGGATCGTGAAGACGTACGACTACATCAACCGCGTTGTGATAACGCTTCCTCTTACGGTCTACGAGGGTACGTGGACAATACTCTCCCCTCTCGTTGCTATGCCATCACCATGATCTTGCGTGTGCGTAGGAAATTTTTTGAAATTACTACGTTCCCCAACAGGGTCAAATAATAAAGCAAAGCAAATGAAAAGACGACATGTATCATATATAGATGATACAAAAGATTGATACCAAATCAAATGATTGATTGATCTGAGCCTCCCATGACTACATCTTCAACAGCAGAAGAAGCTAAACCTTCAATGATAAATTTTGAAATGCAAATCAATGCATAATATAGCATCTAAAACTAGTTAATAACAAATGCAAAATCTGAAAACTTACGTCTAGGACGAGGCAAAATGCCTTTGCGTGTGCGATAACCTTGAAATCGCTCGATGATCTTTGATTCTTCGATACTCACAAATACATCTTGCTCAATGTAACATACCATTCTATGATTCATCCAATCACCACCCATTTTGTTCCTCAATCCAGTCTTCATAATACTCATTGTTGAGAATGCCCTTTCCACTGTTGTGGTTGCAACCGGTAAATTCAATGCTAAATCAACAAGACGATAAACCAAGGGAAAAGTTGTGTGCATAACAGCTATAACCATATTCATGGCAAGATGACCAAGGTCATTGCAATTCATCAAATGTGAATCTGCTTTGCTTCCCCAATGAATGAGTCTACTGGGTTTCTAAGGACAAAAGTAACTTCATATGTAGAGAAGTCAGCAACATACATATTAGCAAGATCTACTAGCTTGTCTTCATTATAATTGGAAAATGAATTCTTGGGATCCAAACAAGCAATGCATATCAACACTTGAGTGCACCTTTCAGCAAGCGGTTGTTTAACTCCACAATAAGTTGATCATGCAACACATTGAATATTTCATTTTTGAAACGGTGGTTGTAAGTTACCAATTGCCCACCCCAAGTTCTTGAACGCCCATTAGCAATTCTTGTATCTTCCATATTTGGCATTACAATGTTGTATTTGACACAAAAGTCGCTTACCTCTTTAAAGAGCTCATCCCAACCATTATGTCTTATCTCTTGAATATCCTCTAATGTGGTTTTAATCAATCCCATAGCACGAACAATAGCTGATTTTTCAATTGCAAGCATTGTGACAGATTGTTAGTCTTGCCCAATAATATAATCATAAGATGCAATACGAGAACAAATTCAAAGGAGTCCATGTGCTTTATCAACCCAGCAGATGTGGTTCTTTGGGCAACATTATCTGCATCATTATGTAAGTTTTCTAATACCTTCAGAACTAGTTTGCACATCTCAACAAGATGACACAATGTTCTATGATGTGACCCCCACCGTGTATCACCAGGTCTGCAAGGTTAGTTAATTGGCTTTTCCCTCTTCCCTCAAAAAGTTCCTCGGCCTGTATTTGGCACACTATTTCATCATCTGCTCTTGGTCTAACTAATCATGTCTTTTACAAGAAGCATTAAGAATGGTAACAACCATGCTTGTGTATTCA
>NW_021287721.1:3229-5404 GCF_002162155.2 Triticum dicoccoides
AAAAATCCCTTACTGATGAACAACACTTGGCAACAGCAACAGCCACTAATTCTAACTGATGGGCAAAACAATGTAAATAATGAGCATAAGGATTTTCCTCCAAGATAAATCTTTGCAATCCATGGAATTCCCCTCTCATTTTTGAATCCCCATCATAACCCTGCCTTCTCAAATTAGACATAGACAAGCCAAGAGTAGCAAACATACCATCCAAAGCTATCTTTAGTGAAGTAGCTTTCGTGTCAGGAACATGCTCAACTGCCATGAATCTCTCAATCAGCTCCCCTCGTTTGCCAAAATAACTAAATAAGACAAAGGAGCATGATTAATATATAAAAACCTTTAAGAAGATACACCCACAACAACTTTTAAGAAAATACGAGCTAAGGTATTGACCTCAAACATATAGCCATTTGCTACCTCATAGATGTATCTCTGGACTCATCAAGAAGTAATGCAAATTTACTATCTCCAATCTCCTCAAGAATGACTTTGGTGGTCTCTTGTGAACAAGCCTTGCATAAATCCAATTGTATCTCATGTGAAGTCTGTTTATGGCTATCTCCTGCATCTCCAAAAAAAAATCCACCTTCGCGTCTTTCTTTATGAACAAGTCCAACAACTCTCTAAAGTTACCCTTATTCATTGAGCTAGTAGACTCATCATAACCACCAAAAGCAAGAGCTTGTAGTAGCAAAATTTGACAATACCCATTATAATCAAGAGACAAGGTTTGTATTCTTCTTCTTTCTTATTAGAACTAGGCATGAAAAGAGCGCGGAAACGGACGGAACTGGTGCTACCATATTTGTTTTCACATTTTTTTGCAGAAGCGGAAACGAATACAAAAACCCCGAAAACGAATACGGAAATAGATACTACCGGAAACAAATATAGAGCAAATACAGAACAGACACGGAAACAAAACTGTTTGTTGACCAGAACGAAAACCCCCTTGAATCATAGAGAAATATAGACAAAAAACAAACAAATTGATGGAATTGTTAACATGGGTACGAAATAATATGGTTGTGTTGGCATAATAGGGTAGTATTGTAGTAGTATATGAAAATTCCATATAGGGTCTAGTTGAGTATTTGTGTGGTAGGGAAACTTGGTGCTCAAATAATACATTCTGCTCATTTTACTCACTGTGTCATTGTGTATTGTTTGGTAGTTGGGCTAAAAAGCAGCCATGGGCCTATAGTAGAAACGGAAATTCCATATTAACGGATACACAAAGTTCCATTTCCACGTGTGTTCCACCGAAGAACACCATTCCGTTTTTGTTTCCGTTTGCGCATAAAAAAATTCATTTCCATCAAACACATGTGGAAAATTTTATCTTTGATTTTTGAAATCCTTATAATGTTATCTAGATTTATTATGAGCATTATCATGCTTGCCAACATGTTGATTGAAAATTTTAGGCCCATCCTTACAAGATTTAAATCCATTTTCCGTGAATGCTTCAATTCCAAAGTTTTCAGCTCTTGGTTGCTTAAACAGAAATCATAAAAGCAAATGGCTGCATTTTTTTCAATGCTATATTCGAACCAGCCACGATGATCATTGAACCAATAACCATGAAAGCTTCTACCATTTGACCGTTCATATGTATGATTAGTTGGTTGGCATTGACCCATACTAATATACTCCCTTCTAGAAAGATCTCTAATGTTTGCATCCAAATCCTCAATTGGTATTCTCTTACCAGGGTCTGCTTCAATATCACCGGGCTTGAGTTGAGCTATAGTACGAGGGGTATTATCAGTTGTTTGAATTGAAGGACCTATTTCTGCGGTTCTAGTGGTTCGAACTTCAAAAAATGAATTCAATGTCATGTTTCTTTTACTCATCTTGCCTTCCTGTAACATTATATGAAAACAAAATTACTAAATGTCAAAATTAGTTTTCCCATCTAAGTATCTAACAAATAGTGGCATCAAGCAACAACGGTGTCATCTAGAAATTGACAAAAACCATCATCAAAAAATAGCATCTACAAACAGAAATTGGGATTTCGAAGAACTACTAAACTAGTATACCTTCTACTGCTCTTCATTATGTCTGATGTGTTGCAGCCGCTGAGGAGAAAGGCGCCTCCTGCCTCCTAGGAAGGGCCACCTCGCCGACAGTTCGCTGGGGTCGCAGCCTCGCCGGATAGGGAAGCAG